>NC_036639.1:5791932-5906761 GCF_002806865.2 Cucurbita pepo subsp. pepo | reverse complement strand
GTATTCTTCCATCAATCTCTCTTATCCATATCACTCCGGTATGTAACCTAACCTTAACGTTTCATGAATGTATTTTACTCCTATCGTTACATTTCGTTTTGTGCATCCTTCTCGTATCCTATCTCAAGCATATCATTGAACACATCGTACCGTAATTATTATCAAACAATTCACATATTATAACATATACATAACAAATAAGAAGCATATTGATCCACAGACAATTCACACATATCAATATATATGACACGTGCAGAACCACGAGGTACGTGTCAACAGCAAATATAACCATGCCGATAGTAAGGTCACTTACCTGGCTAGCTTAAGTCGTTGTCACAAATATATCTTTAATGAAAGTTCGATTCCGTCCTTTGAAATCCGAGTCAATCTATATGAGCCCATGACATCAGTTTCAGGTTTGAACTACAACATTATTTCTCTCATTTACATTGGTCCATTGTTAAAAGTCTTGAAATGTTATATATCTATAATTATATTTTTATTAAAGATCTTATTTTTCATGGTTATGTTGTGTAAGAAATTAGATACAGCTATTTCAAGTTATTCTCGGCTTTACTTCTCTCTGTATTTACCCTCGTATTTACCTTTCCCTCTATATTTAGTTTGTGGTTTTTAATTCCCTAATCTTCTTTTTTTGTATTCGTTGCCTTTTAATTCTATTCTCATGTATTCCAAATTAATTTTTAGTTGATCTCTGTTTCCAAATATTTTCTTATCTTATCTCAGTGTTTACTGTTCACAAATTTTCTTGGCCATTCTATTTTTAATCTATTCATTTGGCTACTGATATAAATTTAATCTAATATTACTAATATGGTGATTTGCTAGCATTCATATAAATTATTGACATTTAGTTTCTAACTCAAAGCTAAACCATTTGAACCTTAAGATAGTATGTACGCCATTGTTTCAACGAAGCATGGGCTCTACATGCCTTTACATTTGAACCTTAAGACGCCTTTCATCAGGACCACCTTCAAGAATACTATGTTGTCCACTTCAAATCCTAAGCTCCTCCGCCTCTCATCAGAATAATTTTTCTGTCTACTATGATTTGTGCGCATTCTCGCCCTCATCTGTTGCACGGCCTATTGGTAGTCTGGACTAACTCAATCCCAACAACTCTCATTCACCTACCTCGTCCCCAGCAAACTTAGGACCTACACCATTTCCCCTATTATGCTTCAAACGGTGTCATCTCAATATTTGCTTCGAAGCTGTTGTTGTAAAAAAACTCCATAGGATACAACTTAAATTCTCAACTACCTGCAAAATCCAACACGTAGGCACGCAATATATCTTCCAAGATATGGTTCAAACGCTCCATCTAACCATCGATTTGTGGGTGGATACCAGTAATGAGGTCAACGCGAGTACCCAATGTTATGGAAAACTATGATAGATATTGGGTGCATAGCGTGGGTCTCAATTTGACATTATCGATACTTGCACTCCATATAGTCTAACAATATCTCTCATGTATAGTTAGCCTAACTATCAACAATATAGGTATCCTCTCCAAGTAAAAAGTGTATGGACTTCGTAAGTTTTCAAAGATCATCAATATCATTATATATCCTTTCAGAATTTTTATAGACCCACGTTGAATTTCATTACTATATTTCATATTTCCAATATGGATTGCTCAAAGGTTGGATTGCTCAAAGGTTGCAACAACCATACCATCTTTGGTTCCTCATAATCCATCAACCATCACCCCTTAAGGCCATAAATGAGTCACTTTGAGGTCATAAATAACTCCCACTTGTTGGTACATCATTAATTTTCTAACAACCTACATTAACTCATGGATCTTACCTAATTATCCTTAAGATCATAAATGAGCCCCATATAAAGTAGCCCCATATAAAGTTTCATATCATTTAGAGTTGTTTAGGGTCTTGAAAATATCATAGAATTCTTATGGGGTACTTTTAGTTATTTACCAACCCAAATCTTGGTTTAAATCCTCGACATATTCCAATGACCTTGAATATTTTCATAATCCATCTAAACCATCACATAAGGAAAAATTTATACTATGCAAAGGTCATTTGGGTCATAAGCCAGTGAGCCATAATTATAGGGGATTTTGGTCATTTTTTAGCTACCCTTGGCTTTGCCCCCTAACCTAATCCAATGACCACAAAATTTCATACATAACTTTATCATGTCATTTTAAGATTTCCATTAAAATTTCATGAGGAAAAGAGTCCATTTAGTAGGTTCATGGCTCAGGCGCATCCTTGAAATCAACATTCACGTGGATACTAATGCATGAAAAATATCAAATAGTTAACCCAACCTTAATTCCAACCCTTTTTTTTTTTTTTTTTTTTTTTTTTTTTACGTCATTTAAGATAACTTGATTTCTTCTTTTAACTAGATTAATGGTTTAACTAGTTTCATGTATTACTTGGACTTTCAAGTCACATCCTCTAAACCTTGCTAAATGTCCAACACCAGACCCATTTACCTATATATCCTCACAAACTCATTTTAAAAGATTCTCGTGGTAGAAAGAGGGTACAGATAATTGGTATTGCAGAGGCATAATGGATATCATTACATGTAATAGAACTTGGGATACTAAATCCAACTTCAAATAAAGGGTCTTTGGAACCTTAACTAGGACAATCCCTTTGAAACATCTTGAAATGGGCTATTTTTCTATTAAAAAAAATGGTTTATATTGAGCTATGAAATATATTGGTGTAACAGTAGAGGGAAGATTACCATGGAACTTTTAGTTGATTTAGAGGCAAATTCTACAATTGTAACCATGGCGATCCTTCGCCCAAATCATTCTTAAATGTAAGACATATCCTCAAAGTCTCGTATTGTAGTCTATCTCCATAAAATTTCTGTAACACTTTGATCATGATCGTAACACCTCATTAATACTTTTAAATCACCTTAGAGGCTCTGAAAATGCAACCTTGACGTCCTTTCAACCCATAATTGTCATCATACTATTATATAGATATTATTCATATTCTCTAGTAGAGTTTAGGTGACATCTCCGTAGCTAGTCCCATAACGTAAGTGTTGGGTTATGGAGCATGCTGCTTATTTATAGCTCATTCTACGGTTCTACGTAGTAAAGCTATATGTGGTAAATGACATATAATGCAAATGGTCATATATAGTGAAAAACGATATATAATAAAAGGCTATGGATGATTATATATGGTAAAGTTATAGTAACCTGAACCATATATATACAATCTTATGTCTCTTACCGTACATACTTAAAGTCATCAATATAAATCTTTATTCAATATTCCTCCTTCCATTTTCTCTCTCCTGTTCCTTGTGATCATCTAGATCGAGGGTATGTGTTATTGTGTGATCCTATGAACTGGTATCAAATTTAGGCGAGATTCATCATGATCTGTGAAGATCGAAAGCTCAAATGTTGGAATTGAGAAGTTTGATGGATCCGATTTCGATTTTTGGACGATGCAGATTGAAGATTATCTGTACTAGAAAGATCTCCACGAACCCCTGTAGGAGGTGAATACGAATACCATGAACACGGAGCAGTAGAAGCTCAAGGATTGGCAGGCCTTAGGGTTGATCCGGTTGACGCTATCAAAAAATGCGGCGTTCAACATCATCAAGGAGAAGACAATATCAAATCTGTTGAAGGTACTGTTGAGTATGTGCCAAAAAACGTCGACTATGAACAAGGTGTATTTTATGCGGAGGTTGTTCAATTTACAAATATGTGACGGTGAGTCTATTGTTGATCATATAAATGAATTCAATATGATTGTAAGTCAACTGAGATTGGTGGAAATTAATTTTGAATATGAAATTAAAGCATTGGTTTGATGTCATCTTTACCGGAATTGTGGGAAATTAAAGCTCAGGTGAAATTAAAGCATTGAAAGTATTCCGATATAGTACAAGCAAATCACAACTAATTCTATAATATTTAAAGCTTAGGCTTTCCCTTTCGAGTTTCCCCTCAAGGCTTTAAAACGCGTCTGCTAGGGACTTGTGTTTTGATATATTTTATCTTATCTTCATGATTTGGTTAGTAGAATATTTTCTCTTTTCTCGGACTTTCAATCCCATTTCTATTTTTCATTCTTAATATAGTATCAGAGCATCATTCTTAACAGATACGATTACGCAAGTAAAATATTAGTTACTATTCAACGATCAAAACGAGAGTTGAAAACTCACTTAATATGTCACCGGCTCTAAACACCTTCCCATTAGGCCATCCCTCCATGCCCAGGTTCCATCCGTTCGAGTCGCCAACAACAAAAGTTGTAGCAGCATTGTCATGTTCGAAGCCAAGCAGCAACAGCAGCAATGCCATTGCAACAGCCACCGTGCTCATCGAAACCGCTCCGCTGCTCCCCTCGTGTCGAGCCATTCGTGAAGCCGAAGTAGCTCTCAGAAAAGATATGTAAAACAATTGTATTCCTTTGAAGCTTGGAAATGATGGTTATAAAGATATGTAAAACATTCACAACTTGCCTTTTTCTTTTTCTTTGTTTCTTGGAGTGGGCAGTTTTGGGATTGATTATGTCTCCTGGTTTTGAGATTAAAAGAAAGAGAAATAATCTTCCTAGTCCTCTCCACCAACCTCTCATTCCTTCCCCAATTATCTCTCTTCAACCCACCTCCCAAAAAAAGTACCGTTTGCAAAAAGAAACAGAAAAACAATAATTGACAGATTTAATTTAAGAAAAAAATGAGAATGGTTTTACCCAATTCACCTTTAAGAAGATTTATCGTGGAGATATATATTAAATCTTAATTTTTTTTGTCCTATTTTTTTTTTTTAGAAATCACTGCCAATTATGGTTAAATCTTCATTAAATCATTACAATTGTTTAGTTTTGAGTTAGAAACTAAATGCCAATAATTTATATGAATTCTAGTAAATTAGATAATAATATTAGATCAGTAAATTTATATCAATAGACAAATGAATAGATTAAAAGTAAAATGATAAAGAAAATTTGTGAACATAATCAAGTGTTAACAGAGATGAGGAGAAGAGGAAACACAGAGATAAAGAATGATTTGGAAACACTGATCCACTATAAATTTTGAAAACATTTGAACAAAATTAAAAGGCAACAGAGTAAATATAGATAAAAAAAAAAAAGANTAGAACTTGGGATACTAAATCCAACTTCAAATAAAGGGTCTTTGGAACCTTAACTAGGACAATCCCTTTGAAACATCTTGAAATGGGCTATTTTTCTATTAAAAAAAATGGTTTATATTGAGCTATGAAATATATTGGTGTAACAGTAGAGGGAAGATTACCATGGAACTTTTAGTTGATTTAGAGGCAAATTCTACAATTGTAACCATGGCGATCCTTCGCCCAAATCATTCTTAAATGTAAGACATATCCTCAAAGTCTCGTATTGTAGTCTATCTCCATAAAATTTCTGTAACACTTTGATCATGATCGTAACACCTCATTAATACTTTTAAATCACCTTAGAGGCTCTGAAAATGCAACCTTGACGTCCTTTCAACCCATAATTGTCATCATACTATTATATAGATATTATTCATATTCTCTAGTAGAGTTTAGGTGACATCTCCGTAGCTAGTCCCATAACGTAAGTGTTGGGTTATGGAGCATGCTGCTTATTTATAGCTCATTCTACGGTTCTACGTAGTAAAGCTATATGTGGTAAATGACATATAATGCAAATGGTCATATATAGTGAAAAACGATATATAATAAAAGGCTATGGATGATTATATATGGTAAAGTTATAGTAACCTGAACCATATATATACAATCTTATGTCTCTTACCGTACATACTTAAAGTCATCAATATAAATCTTTATTCAATATTCCTCCTTCCATTTTCTCTCTCCTGTTCCTTGTGATCATCTAGATCGAGGGTATGTGTTATTGTGTGATCCTATGAACTGGTATCAAATTTAGGCGAGATTCATCATGATCTGTGAAGATCGAAAGCTCAAATGTTGGAATTGAGAAGTTTGATGGATCCGATTTCGATTTTTGGACGATGCAGATTGAAGATTATCTGTACTAGAAAGATCTCCACGAACCCCTGTAGGAGGTGAATACGAATACCATGAACACGGAGCAGTAGAAGCTCAAGGATTGGCAGGCCTTAGGGTTGATCCGGTTGACGCTATCAAAAAATGCGGCGTTCAACATCATCAAGGAGAAGACAATATCAAATCTGTTGAAGGTACTGTTGAGTATGTGCCAAAAAACGTCGACTATGAACAAGGTGTATTTTATGCGGAGGTTGTTCAATTTACAAATATGTGACGGTGAGTCTATTGTTGATCATATAAATGAATTCAATATGATTGTAAGTCAACTGAGATTGGTGGAAATTAATTTTGAATATGAAATTAAAGCATTGGTTTGATGTCATCTTTACCGGAATTGTGGGAAATTAAAGCTCAGGTGAAATTAAAGCATTGAAAGTATTCCGATATAGTACAAGCAAATCACAACTAATTCTATAATATTTAAAGCTTAGGCTTTCCCTTTCGAGTTTCCCCTCAAGGCTTTAAAACGCGTCTGCTAGGGACTTGTGTTTTGATATATTTTATCTTATCTTCATGATTTGGTTAGTAGAATATTTTCTCTTTTCTCGGACTTTCAATCCCATTTCTATTTTTCATTCTTAATATAGTATCAGAGCATCATTCTTAACAGATACGATTACGCAAGTAAAATATTAGTTACTATTCAACGATCAAAACGAGAGTTGAAAACTCACTTAATATGTCACCGGCTCTAAACACCTTCCCATTAGGCCATCCCTCCATGCCCAGGTTCCATCCGTTCGAGTCGCCAACAACAAAAGTTGTAGCAGCATTGTCATGTTCGAAGCCAAGCAGCAACAGCAGCAATGCCATTGCAACAGCCACCGTGCTCATCGAAACCGCTCCGCTGCTCCCCTCGTGTCGAGCCATTCGTGAAGCCGAAGTAGCTCTCAGAAAAGATATGTAAAACAATTGTATTCCTTTGAAGCTTGGAAATGATGGTTATAAAGATATGTAAAACATTCACAACTTGCCTTTTTCTTTTTCTTTGTTTCTTGGAGTGGGCAGTTTTGGGATTGATTATGTCTCCTGGTTTTGAGATTAAAAGAAAGAGAAATAATCTTCCTAGTCCTCTCCACCAACCTCTCATTCCTTCCCCAATTATCTCTCTTCAACCCACCTCCCAAAAAAAGTACCGTTTGCAAAAAGAAACAGAAAAACAATAATTGACAGATTTAATTTAAGAAAAAAATGAGAATGGTTTTACCCAATTCACCTTTAAGAAGATTTATCGTGGAGATATATATTAAATCTTAATTTTTTTTGTCCTATTTTTTTTTTTTAGAAATCACTGCCAATTATGGTTAAATCTTCATTAAATCATTACAATTGTTTAGTTTTGAGTTAGAAACTAAATGCCAATAATTTATATGAATTCTAGTAAATTAGATAATAATATTAGATCAGTAAATTTATATCAATAGACAAATGAATAGATTAAAAGTAAAATGATAAAGAAAATTTGTGAACATAATCAAGTGTTAACAGAGATGAGGAGAAGAGGAAACACAGAGATAAAGAATGATTTGGAAACACTGATCCACTATAAATTTTGAAAACATTTGAACAAAATTAAAAGGCAACAGAGTAAATATAGATAAAAAAAAAAAAGAAAAGTAAAAGGCAATAGAGTACATATCCATAAAGAAAAAAAAGAAAATAAAAGGTAATAGAGTAAATACAGATAAAGAAAAAAAATAAGAAAAGCAAATAGAGAGGGCAGCAAAGCAGTGAATGACTTAAATAACTCTGTCAATCATTTTAAATAAGATTTTTAATAAAAACATAATTATAGATATATAATATTTCAAAACTTTTGACAATGGATCAATGNTTCTACGTAGTAAAGCTATATGTGGTAAATGACATATAATGCAAATGGTCATATATAGTGAAAAACGATATATAATAAAAGGCTATGGATGATTATATATGGTAAAGTTATAGTAACCTGAACCATATATATACAATCTTATGTCTCTTACCGTACATACTTAAAGTCATCAATATAAATCTTTATTCAATATTCCTCCTTCCATTTTCTCTCTCCTGTTCCTTGTGATCATCTAGATCGAGGGTATGTGTTATTGTGTGATCCTATGAACTGGTATCAAATTTAGGCGAGATTCATCATGATCTGTGAAGATCGAAAGCTCAAATGTTGGAATTGAGAAGTTTGATGGATCCGATTTCGATTTTTGGACGATGCAGATTGAAGATTATCTGTACTAGAAAGATCTCCACGAACCCCTGTAGGAGGTGAATACGAATACCATGAACACGGAGCAGTAGAAGCTCAAGGATTGGCAGGCCTTAGGGTTGATCCGGTTGACGCTATCAAAAAATGCGGCGTTCAACATCATCAAGGAGAAGACAATATCAAATCTGTTGAAGGTACTGTTGAGTATGTGCCAAAAAACGTCGACTATGAACAAGGTGTATTTTATGCGGAGGTTGTTCAATTTACAAATATGTGACGGTGAGTCTATTGTTGATCATATAAATGAATTCAATATGATTGTAAGTCAACTGAGATTGGTGGAAATTAATTTTGAATATGAAATTAAAGCATTGGTTTGATGTCATCTTTACCGGAATTGTGGGAAATTAAAGCTCAGGTGAAATTAAAGCATTGAAAGTATTCCGATATAGTACAAGCAAATCACAACTAATTCTATAATATTTAAAGCTTAGGCTTTCCCTTTCGAGTTTCCCCTCAAGGCTTTAAAACGCGTCTGCTAGGGACTTGTGTTTTGATATATTTTATCTTATCTTCATGATTTGGTTAGTAGAATATTTTCTCTTTTCTCGGACTTTCAATCCCATTTCTATTTTTCATTCTTAATATAGTATCAGAGCATCATTCTTAACAGATACGATTACGCAAGTAAAATATTAGTTACTATTCAACGATCAAAACGAGAGTTGAAAACTCACTTAATATGTCACCGGCTCTAAACACCTTCCCATTAGGCCATCCCTCCATGCCCAGGTTCCATCCGTTCGAGTCGCCAACAACAAAAGTTGTAGCAGCATTGTCATGTTCGAAGCCAAGCAGCAACAGCAGCAATGCCATTGCAACAGCCACCGTGCTCATCGAAACCGCTCCGCTGCTCCCCTCGTGTCGAGCCATTCGTGAAGCCGAAGTAGCTCTCAGAAAAGATATGTAAAACAATTGTATTCCTTTGAAGCTTGGAAATGATGGTTATAAAGATATGTAAAACATTCACAACTTGCCTTTTTCTTTTTCTTTGTTTCTTGGAGTGGGCAGTTTTGGGATTGATTATGTCTCCTGGTTTTGAGATTAAAAGAAAGAGAAATAATCTTCCTAGTCCTCTCCACCAACCTCTCATTCCTTCCCCAATTATCTCTCTTCAACCCACCTCCCAAAAAAAGTACCGTTTGCAAAAAGAAACAGAAAAACAATAATTGACAGATTTAATTTAAGAAAAAAATGAGAATGGTTTTACCCAATTCACCTTTAAGAAGATTTATCGTGGAGATATATATTAAATCTTAATTTTTTTTGTCCTATTTTTTTTTTTTAGAAATCACTGCCAATTATGGTTAAATCTTCATTAAATCATTACAATTGTTTAGTTTTGAGTTAGAAACTAAATGCCAATAATTTATATGAATTCTAGTAAATTAGATAATAATATTAGATCAGTAAATTTATATCAATAGACAAATGAATAGATTAAAAGTAAAATGATAAAGAAAATTTGTGAACATAATCAAGTGTTAACAGAGATGAGGAGAAGAGGAAACACAGAGATAAAGAATGATTTGGAAACACTGATCCACTATAAATTTTGAAAACATTTGAACAAAATTAAAAGGCAACAGAGTAAATATAGATAAAAAAAAAAAAGAAAAGTAAAAGGCAATAGAGTACATATCCATAAAGAAAAAAAAGAAAATAAAAGGTAATAGAGTAAATACAGATAAAGAAAAAAAATAAGAAAAGCAAATAGAGAGGGCAGCAAAGCAGTGAATGACTTAAATAACTCTGTCAATCATTTTAAATAAGATTTTTAATAAAAACATAATTATAGATATATAATATTTCAAAACTTTTGACAATGGATCAATGTAAATTAGAAAAATAATTTTATAGAGTTCAAACTTGAAACTAATGTCATGGGCTCACATATGTTGGTTTGGATTAGGACAGAATCGAACTTTCATTAGGATAACTTCGGGACATCAACCTAAGCTAATCAAGTAAGTGGCCTTACTATCAACATGGTTATATTTATGTTAACACGTGTCCCATNTACAATCTTATGTCTCTTACCGTACATACTTAAAGTCATCAATATAAATCTTTATTCAATATTCCTCCTTCCATTTTCTCTCTCCTGTTCCTTGTGATCATCTAGATCGAGGGTATNTTAGGTTACATACCGAAGTGCTATGGATATGAGAGATTGATAAAAGAATACGGTTAGGTTATGTGTAGCAAGGGATATGGGTAGAAAGGGATAGATGTGTGATANGGATCCGATTTCGATTTTTGGACGATGCAGATTGAAGATTATCTGTACTAGAAAGATCTCCACGAACCCCTGTAGGAGGTGAATACGAATACCATGAACACGGAGCAGTAGAAGCTCAAGGATTGGCAGGCCTTANGTAGCAAGGGATATGGGTAGAAAGGGATAGATGTGTGATAGATTTATAGAACGATAGCGTTAGGATACGTTCATGTGATGGTANAAAAATGCGGCGTTCAACATCATCAAGGAGAAGACAATATCAAATCTGTTGAAGGTACTGTTGAGTATGTGCCAAAAAACGTCGACTATGAACAAGGTGTATTTTATGCGGAGGTTGTTCAATTTACAAATATGTGACGGTGAGTNTATGACTAAGGTACATTCATGTAATGACATGACTGTGATAGGTATAAGANAATATGATTGTAAGTCAACTGAGATTGGTGGAAATTAATTTTGAATATGAAATTAAAGCATTGGTTTGATGTCATCTTTACCGGAATTGTGGGAAATTAAAGCTCAGGTGAAATTAAAGCATTGAAAGTATTCCGATATAGTACAAGCAAATCACAACTAATTCTATAATATTTAAAGCTTAGGCTTTCCCTTTCGAGTTTCCCCTCAAGGCTTTAAAACGCGTCTGCTAGGGACTTGTGTTTTGATATATTTTATCTTATCTTCATGATTTGGTTAGTAGAATATTTTCTCTTTTCTCGGACTTTCAATCCCATTTCTATTTTTCATTCTTAATATAGTATCAGAGCATCATTCTTAACAGATACGATTACGCAAGTAAAATATTAGTTACTATTCAACGATCAAAACGAGAGTTGAAAACTCACTTAATATGTCACCGGCTCTAAACACCTTCCCATTAGGCCATCCCTCCATGCCCAGGTTCCATCCGTTCGAGTCGCCAACAACAAAAGTTGTAGCAGCATTGTCATGTTCGAAGCCAAGCAGCAACAGCAGCAATGCCATTGCAACAGCCACCGTGCTCATCGAAACCGCTCCGCTGCTCCCCTCGTGTCGAGCCATTCGTGAAGCCGAAGTAGCTCTCAGAAAAGATATGTAAAACAATTGTATTCCTTTGAAGCTTGGAAATGATGGTTATAAAGATATGTAAAACATTCACAACTTGCCTTTTTCTTTTTCTTTGTTTCTTGGAGTGGGCAGTTTTGGGATTGATTATGTCTCCTGGTTTTGAGATTAAAAGAAAGAGAAATAATCTTCCTAGTCCTCTCCACCAACCTCTCATTCCTTCCCCAATTATCTCTCTTCAACCCACCTCCCAAAAAAAGTACCGTTTGCAAAAAGAAACAGAAAAACAATAATTGACAGATTTAATTTAAGAAAAAAATGAGAATGGTTTTACCCAATTCACCTTTAAGAAGATTTATCGTGGAGATATATATTAAATCTTAATTTTTTTTGTCCTATTTTTTTTTTTTAGAAATCACTGCCAATTATGGTTAAATCTTCATTAAATCATTACAATTGTTTAGTTTTGAGTTAGAAACTAAATGCCAATAATTTATATGAATTCTAGTAAATTAGATAATAATATTAGATCAGTAAATTTATATCAATAGACAAATGAATAGATTAAAAGTAAAATGATAAAGAAAATTTGTGAACATAATCAAGTGTTAACAGAGATGAGGAGAAGAGGAAACACAGAGATAAAGAATGATTTGGAAACACTGATCCACTATAAATTTTGAAAACATTTGAACAAAATTAAAAGGCAACAGAGTAAATATAGATAAAAAAAAAAAAGAAAAGTAAAAGGCAATAGAGTACATATCCATAAAGAAAAAAAAGAAAATAAAAGGTAATAGAGTAAATACAGATAAAGAAAAAAAATAAGAAAAGCAAATAGAGAGGGCAGCAAAGCAGTGAATGACTTAAATAACTCTGTCAATCATTTTAAATAAGATTTTTAATAAAAACATAATTATAGATATATAATATTTCAAAACTTTTGACAATGGATCAATGTAAATTAGAAAAATAATTTTATAGAGTTCAAACTTGAAACTAATGTCATGGGCTCACATATGTTGGTTTGGATTAGGACAGAATCGAACTTTCATTAGGATAACTTCGGGACATCAACCTAAGCTAATCAAGTAAGTGGCCTTACTATCAACATGGTTATATTTATGTTAACACGTGTCCCATGGTTCGGCACGTGTCATATATATTGATATGTGTGAATTGTTTGTGGATTGATATGCTTATCATATGTTATGTATATGTTATAATATGTGAATTGTATGATAATAATTATGGTACGATGTTCAATGATATGTTTGAGATAGGATACAATAAGGATGCACAAAACGAAATGTAACGATAGGAGTAAGATACGTTCCTGAAACGTTAAGGTTAGGTTACATACCGAAGTGCTATGGATATGAGAGATTGATAAAAGAATACGGTTAGGTTATGTGTAGCAAGGGATATGGGTAGAAAGGGATAGATGTGTGATAGATTTATAGAACGATAGCGTTAGGATACGTTCATGTGATGGTATGACTAAGGTACATTCATGTAATGACATGACTGTGATAGGTATAAGACGTTAAGACTATGATAAGTTAGGGAACGATATGACCACGAAGTGTTTACGCTATGATATGATTATAATACGACATGTGAATGACAGATATATATATATATATATGTCATCATATGATATGAAATATGTTATGGTACGAGATATGTGATAAATTGACTTGTTTATGATATGATATATTGTGATGCAACATGTTCTNTTTCGAGTTTCCCCTCAAGGCTTTAAAACGCGTCTGCTAGGGACTTGTGTTTTGATATATTTTATCTTATCTTCATGATTTGGTTAGTAGAATATTTTCTCTTTTCTCGGACTTTCAATCCCATTTCTATTTTTCATTCTTAATATAGTATCAGAGCATCATTCTTAACAGATACGATTACGCAAGTAAAATATTANCTATATGATGAAATGTTATGTTAAAAGCATGGGACGGTATGTTATGTCTCCTTAATTGTGTGTATACAGCATGATATGAATGACGTNAGAGTTGAAAACTCACTTAATATGTCACCGGCTCTAAACACCTTCCCATTAGGCCATCCCTCCATGCCCAGGTTCCATCCGTTCGAGTCGCCAACAACAAAAGTTGTAGCAGCATTGTCATGTTCGAAGCCAAGCANTAAATGACATGAAATATAACCCCTTTAGAATTATGTATGATTATGAGAACCGAAGAATGAGAAACGATATGAGATGAATGATGAACGATATCTGAAACGATATGATATATACAGAATGCTAAGAGGGTTGTATTANTCCCCTCGTGTCGAGCCATTCGTGAAGCCGAAGTAGCTCTCAGAAAAGATATGTAAAANTGAAACGATATGATATATACAGAATGCTAAGAGGGTTGTATTAATGATAATGAAAACGGAAAAATGTTGGGACCTCATGCATTATGTGTGTTCATGCATTGGGGGATACCTCTATTCCATCACGAGGATACGGACGCATACATCCATTAGGCAGGNTTTGAAGCTTGGAAATGATGGTTATAAAGATATGTAAAACATTCACAACTTGCCTTTTTCTTTTTCTTTGTTTCTTGGAGTGGGCAGTTTTGGGATTGATTATGTCTCCTGGTTTTGAGATTAAAAGAAAGAGAAATAATCTTCCTAGTCCTCTCCACCAACCTCTCATTCCTTCCCCAATTATCTCTCTTCAACCCACCTCCCAAAAAAAGTACCGTTTGCAAAAAGAAACAGAAAAACAATAATTGACAGATTTAATTTAAGAAAAAAATGAGAATGGTTTTACCCAATTCACCTTTAAGAAGATTTATCGTGGAGATATATATTAAATCTTAATTTTTTTTGTCCTATTTTTTTTTTTTAGAAATCACTGCCAATTATGGTTAAATCTTCATTAAATCATTACAATTGTTTAGTTTTGAGTTAGAAACTAAATGCCAATAATTTATATGAATTCTAGTAAATTAGATAATAATATTAGATCAGTAAATTTATATCAATAGACAAATGAATAGATTAAAAGTAAAATGATAAAGAAAATTTGTGAACATAATCAAGTGTTAACAGAGATGAGGAGAAGAGGAAACACAGAGATAAAGAATGATTTGGAAACACTGATCCACTATAAATTTTGAAAACATTTGAACAAAATTAAAAGGCAACAGAGTAAATATAGATAAAAAAAAAAAAGAAAAGTAAAAGGCAATAGAGTACATATCCATAAAGAAAAAAAAGAAAATAAAAGGTAATAGAGTAAATACAGATAAAGAAAAAAAATAAGAAAAGCAAATAGAGAGGGCAGCAAAGCAGTGAATGACTTAAATAACTCTGTCAATCATTTTAAATAAGATTTTTAATAAAAACATAATTATAGATATATAATATTTCAAAACTTTTGACAATGGATCAATGTAAATTAGAAAAATAATTTTATAGAGTTCAAACTTGAAACTAATGTCATGGGCTCACATATGTTGGTTTGGATTAGGACAGAATCGAACTTTCATTAGGATAACTTCGGGACATCAACCTAAGCTAATCAAGTAAGTGGCCTTACTATCAACATGGTTATATTTATGTTAACACGTGTCCCATGGTTCGGCACGTGTCATATATATTGATATGTGTGAATTGTTTGTGGATTGATATGCTTATCATATGTTATGTATATGTTATAATATGTGAATTGTATGATAATAATTATGGTACGATGTTCAATGATATGTTTGAGATAGGATACAATAAGGATGCACAAAACGAAATGTAACGATAGGAGTAAGATACGTTCCTGAAACGTTAAGGTTAGGTTACATACCGAAGTGCTATGGATATGAGAGATTGATAAAAGAATACGGTTAGGTTATGTGTAGCAAGGGATATGGGTAGAAAGGGATAGATGTGTGATAGATTTATAGAACGATAGCGTTAGGATACGTTCATGTGATGGTATGACTAAGGTACATTCATGTAATGACATGACTGTGATAGGTATAAGACGTTAAGACTATGATAAGTTAGGGAACGATATGACCACGAAGTGTTTACGCTATGATATGATTATAATACGACATGTGAATGACAGATATATATATATATATATGTCATCATATGATATGAAATATGTTATGGTACGAGATATGTGATAAATTGACTTGTTTATGATATGATATATTGTGATGCAACATGTTCTGGTATGATATCTATATGATGAAATGTTATGTTAAAAGCATGGGACGGTATGTTATGTCTCCTTAATTGTGTGTATACAGCATGATATGAATGACGTGAAATCACGATAAATGACATGAAATATAACCCCTTTAGAATTATGTATGATTATGAGAACCGAAGAATGAGAAACGATATGAGATGAATGATGAACGATATCTGAAACGATATGATATATACAGAATGCTAAGAGGGTTGTATTAATGATAATGAAAACGGAAAAATGTTGGGACCTCATGCATTATGTGTGTTCATGCATTGGGGGATACCTCTATTCCATCACGAGGATACGGACGCATACATCCATTAGGCAGGCAAAGTATCGTTATGTTTTACATAATGCTGCCGTGACGGTTACTAATTCTAATGGGTGTCCGGCAAAAGTTGAGCTACCAGAGAAGGCTCGCCCGACAAGAAAAGGGGCCCAGCGGTGTACGAACTAACTAGTGAGCCGAAACTCGCATGTATGCGNAGAAAAACAATAATTGACAGATTTAATTTAAGAAAAAAATGAGAATGGTTTTACCCAATTCACCTTTAAGAAGATTTATCGTGGAGANTAGAGTATATGGTACACATCCAAGCTGCCCAATTAGAATAGTACCGTAGTAAAAATAGACTGATATGATAGGTCCCGTCGTNGATATATATTAAATCTTAATTTTTTTTGTCCTATTTTTTTTTTTTAGAAATCACTGCCAATTANAAATAGACTGATATGATAGGTCCCGTCGTTGCATTCGCATGTTCTTGCATTTAACCCCCAATAGTGGAGTCACTTACTGAGTATTTCTTAATATACTCAACCAACGTGTTACTTCTNATTGTTTAGTTTTGAGTTAGAAACTAAATGCCAATAATTTATATGAATTCTAGTAAATTAGATAATAATATTAGATCAGTAAATTTATATCAATAGACAAATGAATAGATTAAAAGTAAAATGATAAAGAAAATTTGTGAACATAATCAAGTGTTAACAGAGATGAGGAGAAGAGGAAACACAGAGATAAAGAATGATTTGGAAACACTGATCCACTATAAATTTTGAAAACATTTGAACAAAATTAAAAGGCAACAGAGTAAATATAGATAAAAAAAAAAAAGAAAAGTAAAAGGCAATAGAGTACATATCCATAAAGAAAAAAAAGAAAATAAAAGGTAATAGAGTAAATACAGATAAAGAAAAAAAATAAGAAAAGCAAATAGAGAGGGCAGCAAAGCAGTGAATGACTTAAATAACTCTGTCAATCATTTTAAATAAGATTTTTAATAAAAACATAATTATAGATATATAATATTTCAAAACTTTTGACAATGGATCAATGTAAATTAGAAAAATAATTTTATAGAGTTCAAACTTGAAACTAATGTCATGGGCTCACATATGTTGGTTTGGATTAGGACAGAATCGAACTTTCATTAGGATAACTTCGGGACATCAACCTAAGCTAATCAAGTAAGTGGCCTTACTATCAACATGGTTATATTTATGTTAACACGTGTCCCATGGTTCGGCACGTGTCATATATATTGATATGTGTGAATTGTTTGTGGATTGATATGCTTATCATATGTTATGTATATGTTATAATATGTGAATTGTATGATAATAATTATGGTACGATGTTCAATGATATGTTTGAGATAGGATACAATAAGGATGCACAAAACGAAATGTAACGATAGGAGTAAGATACGTTCCTGAAACGTTAAGGTTAGGTTACATACCGAAGTGCTATGGATATGAGAGATTGATAAAAGAATACGGTTAGGTTATGTGTAGCAAGGGATATGGGTAGAAAGGGATAGATGTGTGATAGATTTATAGAACGATAGCGTTAGGATACGTTCATGTGATGGTATGACTAAGGTACATTCATGTAATGACATGACTGTGATAGGTATAAGACGTTAAGACTATGATAAGTTAGGGAACGATATGACCACGAAGTGTTTACGCTATGATATGATTATAATACGACATGTGAATGACAGATATATATATATATATATGTCATCATATGATATGAAATATGTTATGGTACGAGATATGTGATAAATTGACTTGTTTATGATATGATATATTGTGATGCAACATGTTCTGGTATGATATCTATATGATGAAATGTTATGTTAAAAGCATGGGACGGTATGTTATGTCTCCTTAATTGTGTGTATACAGCATGATATGAATGACGTGAAATCACGATAAATGACATGAAATATAACCCCTTTAGAATTATGTATGATTATGAGAACCGAAGAATGAGAAACGATATGAGATGAATGATGAACGATATCTGAAACGATATGATATATACAGAATGCTAAGAGGGTTGTATTAATGATAATGAAAACGGAAAAATGTTGGGACCTCATGCATTATGTGTGTTCATGCATTGGGGGATACCTCTATTCCATCACGAGGATACGGACGCATACATCCATTAGGCAGGCAAAGTATCGTTATGTTTTACATAATGCTGCCGTGACGGTTACTAATTCTAATGGGTGTCCGGCAAAAGTTGAGCTACCAGAGAAGGCTCGCCCGACAAGAAAAGGGGCCCAGCGGTGTACGAACTAACTAGTGAGCCGAAACTCGCATGTATGCGCTGTGTGTAGAGTATATGGTACACATCCAAGCTGCCCAATTAGAATAGTACCGTAGTAAAAATAGACTGATATGATAGGTCCCGTCGTTGCATTCGCATGTTCTTGCATTTAACCCCCAATAGTGGAGTCACTTACTGAGTATTTCTTAATATACTCAACCAACGTGTTACTTCTATTTCAGGTTAAGGCAAGGCATTCCTGTACGGCTGACGACGACATCGCAACTCGAGACTATGGCACATGCATAGGGTAGTCGCATTTATTTTCTTAATCTTAGGCTAGAATACGATGTTTTTAATTTAAACGTTTATTTATTTTATTTATTCTTTTGTTGTGTCGTTTTAAAGGTGTTTTCAAAACACTTAAGTCGGCTGTGTTTTAGGCTGAAGGTTATGGTTTATGTAAGTTTAAATGAAGTATTTCCGCATTCATGTTTATGATATGTATACAGTAGCGACCTTAAATTAAGTAAAAAATTTCAGGTCATTACAAAGCATGACGCAAATCTCCGTCTACATATCAACTAGCGGCTTATAACACCGCTCGAAATAAAAAAGAGTTTGTGCCGCTCATTGCAATTTTTTTTTTATCAATTAGGTGTAGGAAGGTATTTCATTAAGTTGAACCAGTGACTGGCGTACGTCCAAGTGCAAACCACTCCTTTTCGACGAAATACATCTTAAATTAGGTCCAATATATAAAATTAATGCAATATAATATTTTATTCCAAATTTTAGAGGACTATATTTTCAACGTTAAATTTGAATAACTATTATAATATTTATTTTAAAAAAGTGAATATATCTATATAATAAAATATAGATTTAGGTTTAAATTAGGTTGTTTGTATTAATTCACACCATATTCATTTTAATAAAGAAAAAATGATTCTTTTTCATGTATAATTTAAAAATCCAAGAGGAGTGATTATAAAATTAAGGGGTGGCTTTATATTGTGCGTTCAAATGCAATGATTGATGCAAAAATTATTGGAAGAATTTATATTTAATATTGAAGAGTAAAGCCAAATATATGACATAATTATTAGGTGCGGAAAATTTATTTAAAGTATTTTATAACGCTATCACTTACACATTCATAATAGGTTATTAAAATAATATGGGAAAAAGTAAATAACGTGAATTTTAAATAAAACTAGAAAATAAAGTATTGTCGTGATCTAACCTAAGCGCTATGGTAGAAAAACAACATGAGTGTATTTACACTAACTTTAGTCTCATGGTTGCCACCGTGACATCGTCATCCATACAAAGGTGTCTTACCTTAAAGAGCAAGTTGCATATGATTATTCTGTAAAATATTAATCTTCTCAATTAACGAATTTATAAAGAACGATTAAATATTTTGTGGTTCAGTCTTATACAACTTATTGTATAGGATACTCATACTCAGATGGATTTGGATCAATTCATTTGTAATAATGACAATGTGGGCATATCAAAAGTGCTATCGAGATAAGGTATCCAACCTTATCTGTAACAACCGGAAAAAATAAAATAAAATAAAATAAAATAATAATAATAATAATAATAATAATAATAATAATAAAAATAAATAAATAAATAAATAAATAATAGTAAAAAATAAAAAAATAAAACATTTGGTAACCATCCCTCCTCCTTCCTTCAATCTCTCACCACTCCTTCCCTAAAAATAAATCAGGCAACAAATCAGAAATTCTTTTTGGTAAAAACAACGCAGATTTACCAAGAATTTCTTCCTTTCTATAAAAACAAAAAGGAAAAAAAAAACAAAAAATTTCAGCAGATTTAGTTTGGCCTAGGAGATATGATATTTGAAGAGGTTAGTAGTCGTATGTTAAATCTTCCTCTTATTTTATTAAATAATATTAATTTGGTTACAATTATTTAGTTTTGAATTAGAGATTAAATGAAAAGAATTTTGTATGAATTTTAGGAAATCATAGATCTACTGAATTGTTGCAGTGTGTTGTCAATAATTTTATATGAATTATAGAAAAAGAATATAACCAAATGAATCGATTAAATTAAGAGCTAAGAATATAATGGTTAACTAAACAGAAGGAAGACAAAGGAAATAAGAAAAAATGAAATAGATATGGAAATCCAGAATACTGTTAACTGAAAAGAAAAAAGAAAAAATGAAGATTTGGAAGTAGGAATAGATTAACAATTGCTGAAGATTGAGGAAAAATTTGTTGAACAGAATTTAAAAATAAAACAAGAGAGATGAGAGGGCAAGGAACTCCATTAAATTTAGTTAACAGAAAATATCATAATTTAACACCGGCAGAAATAAGAGAAATAATTTTATAGAGTTCAAACTTGAAACTGATATATTGGTGACAACGACTTAAGCTAACCAAGTAAGTGACCGGCATGGTTATATTTGCTGTTGACATGTACCCCGTGGTTCTGCACGTGTCATATATATTGATATGTGTGAATTGTCTGTGGATCGATATGCTTCTTATTTGTTATGTATATGTTATAATATGTGAATTGTTTGATAATAATTACGGTACAATGTGTTCAATGATATGTTTGAGATAGGATACGAGAAGGATGCACAAAACGAAATGTAACGATAGGAGTAAAATACGTTCATGAAACGTTAATGTTAGATTAGGGAAGACCTTGCAACTCTCTCCCACCTATTTGGAAGACTATCTCACCAAAAATCACTCTCCCACTATTTGGTCAAGCAGTGAACTGGTTCTTAGGTATGAGTTAGTTTAAAATCTTATGCCCATATAGTTTTCATCGGGGTTGGTTTAAAATCTTGTCAGTTTTCATCCCCCTCTCTCTCTCTACCTTCCTTCTTTTTTAGATTTTGTTTAGTATGATGAGGTTTGGATTGGGGATTGAGGTGTTATAGTAATTTTTCCTCTCAATCCAGTGATGTATGAGTGTATGAATGAATTTTTTTGCTGCTGCAATGTGTTATAGTAATTTTTCCTCTCAATCTAGTGATGTATGAGTGTATGAGTGAGTTTTTTTTTGCTGTAATGACCATACTAATGTATATAAACACATACTCCATATTTAATTTTTTTTGCTGCTGAAATTTGTTGTTACGGTGACTTTTCACTCGACATCACTAGAGTAGCAACATTTTGAGGGAAAAAACACATATTTATACTAATATATATTTGGAGCCGATAAACACACACTACTCCATCAATGATTATTCTGCTACAAAAAATAGATATATCCTCTTGTAAGGAAAATATTTGTAGCTTTCTAGGGATATATGAGTGAAATTTCCAGTAGAATAAGTAATATTGTAAGCGTATATTGTATCTTGCAAGATAATTATGGAAATTAGAAAAATAATTCAATTTGAGCGTCTTAATTTGTTTTCATTCTTTTAGTTTTGCCTTACTTATGGATTTTTTTTATTTTCTTGATTAGTCGATTCTGAGGCATTACACAGAGTGCCAACAAAGGGTGGTTTAAGGTTTAGCGAACTGATTGAAATTAAAGGTGTTGAACAGATAACTAATTGTAAGTTACCTTATTCTCATTGTCGTCTTATTTTTAGAGAGATTTGAATGTACTTGTTACACTACATTTTTACGCTCTTTNTTGTTTGTATTAATTCACACCATATTCATTTTAATAAAGAAAAAATGATTCTTTTTCATGTATAATTTAAAAATCCAAGAGGAGTGATTATAAAATTAAGGGGTGGCTTTATATTGTGCGTTCAAATGCAATGATTGATGCAAAAATTATTGGAAGAATTTATATTTAATATTGAAGAGTAAAGCCAAATATATGACATAATTATTAGGTGCGGAAAATTTATTTAAAGTATTTTATAACGCTATCACTTACACATTCATAATAGGTTATTAAAATAATATGGGAAAAAGTAAATAACGTGAATTTTAAATAAAACTAGAAAATAAAGTATTGTCGTGATCTAACCTAAGCGCTATGGTAGAAAAACAACATGAGTGTATTTACACTAACTTTAGTCTCATGGTTGCCACCGTGACATCGTCATCCATACAAAGGTGTCTTACCTTAAAGAGCAAGTTGCATATGATTATTCTGTAAAATATTAATCTTCTCAATTAACGAATTTATAAAGAACGATTAAATATTTTGTGGTTCAGTCTTATACAACTTATTGTATAGGATACTCATACTCAGATGGATTTGGATCAATTCATTTGTAATAATGACAATGTGGGCATATCAAAAGTGCTATCGAGATAAGGTATCCAACCTTATCTGTAACAACCGGAAAAAATAAAATAAAATAAAATAAAATAATAATAATAATAATAATAATAATAATAATAATAAAAATAAATAAATAAATAAATAAATAATAGTAAAAAATAAAAAAATAAAACATTTGGTAACCATCCCTCCTCCTTCCTTCAATCTCTCACCACTCCTTCCCTAAAAATAAATCAGGCAACAAATCAGAAATTCTTTTTGGTAAAAACAACGCAGATTTACCAAGAATTTCTTCCTTTCTATAAAAACAAAAAGGAAAAAAAAAACAAAAAATTTCAGCAGATTTAGTTTGGCCTAGGAGATATGATATTTGAAGAGGTTAGTAGTCGTATGTTAAATCTTCCTCTTATTTTATTAAATAATATTAATTTGGTTACAATTATTTAGTTTTGAATTAGAGATTAAATGAAAAGAATTTTGTATGAATTTTAGGAAATCATAGATCTACTGAATTGTTGCAGTGTGTTGTCAATAATTTTATATGAATTATAGAAAAAGAATATAACCAAATGAATCGATTAAATTAAGAGCTAAGAATATAATGGTTAACTAAACAGAAGGAAGACAAAGGAAATAAGAAAAAATGAAATAGATATGGAAATCCAGAATACTGTTAACTGAAAAGAAAAAAGAAAAAATGAAGATTTGGAAGTAGGAATAGATTAACAATTGCTGAAGATTGAGGAAAAATTTGTTGAACAGAATTTAAAAATAAAACAAGAGAGATGAGAGGGCAAGGAACTCCATTAAATTTAGTTAACAGAAAATATCATAATTTAACACCGGCAGAAATAAGAGAAATAATTTTATAGAGTTCAAACTTGAAACTGATATATTGGTGACAACGACTTAAGCTAACCAAGTAAGTGACCGGCATGGTTATATTTGCTGTTGACATGTACCCCGTGGTTCTGCACGTGTCATATATATTGATATGTGTGAATTGTCTGTGGATCGATATGCTTCTTATTTGTTATGTATATGTTATAATATGTGAATTGTTTGATAATAATTACGGTACAATGTGTTCAATGATATGTTTGAGATAGGATACGAGAAGGATGCACAAAACGAAATGTAACGATAGGAGTAAAATACGTTCATGAAACGTTAATGTTAGATTAGGGAAGACCTTGCAACTCTCTCCCACCTATTTGGAAGACTATCTCACCAAAAATCACTCTCCCACTATTTGGTCAAGCAGTGAACTGGTTCTTAGGTATGAGTTAGTTTAAAATCTTATGCCCATATAGTTTTCATCGGGGTTGGTTTAAAATCTTGTCAGTTTTCATCCCCCTCTCTCTCTCTACCTTCCTTCTTTTTTAGATTTTGTTTAGTATGATGAGGTTTGGATTGGGGATTGAGGTGTTATAGTAATTTTTCCTCTCAATCCAGTGATGTATGAGTGTATGAATGAATTTTTTTGCTGCTGCAATGTGTTATAGTAATTTTTCCTCTCAATCTAGTGATGTATGAGTGTATGAGTGAGTTTTTTTTTGCTGTAATGACCATACTAATGTATATAAACACATACTCCATATTTAATTTTTTTTGCTGCTGAAATTTGTTGTTACGGTGACTTTTCACTCGACATCACTAGAGTAGCAACATTTTGAGGGAAAAAACACATATTTATACTAATATATATTTGGAGCCGATAAACACACACTACTCCATCAATGATTATTCTGCTACAAAAAATAGATATATCCTCTTGTAAGGAAAATATTTGTAGCTTTCTAGGGATATATGAGTGAAATTTCCAGTAGAATAAGTAATATTGTAAGCGTATATTGTATCTTGCAAGATAATTATGGAAATTAGAAAAATAATTCAATTTGAGCGTCTTAATTTGTTTTCATTCTTTTAGTTTTGCCTTACTTATGGATTTTTTTTATTTTCTTGATTAGTCGATTCTGAGGCATTACACAGAGTGCCAACAAAGGGTGGTTTAAGGTTTAGCGAACTGATTGAAATTAAAGGTGTTGAACAGATAACTAATTGTAAGTTACCTTATTCTCATTGTCGTCTTATTTTTAGAGAGATTTGAATGTACTTGTTACACTACATTTTTACGCTCTTTATTATCGTATATATATATATATATATATATATATATATATATTATGCTCCAACTTTAAAGATAATACAAATATACTAGAGTTATCGATATCTTATTTTCTTAAATAGTGATTGTGAATCAAGTTATCGACGGTCCAATTGATCATCCTATTAAGCATACCAGAGCCTTCAAAATGTTCGACAAAGATTGGTTGTATTTGAATCGGTATGAGAATATAAGTATCAATACACTTTATTTTTAAGACACATATACTTATCAAAATTGACTTTGTCTAATAGTGCTAGCAATGAGTACATGGAAGGAGCATGGAAATTTCTACAAGAAATGAAGAAAAGGAAGCCGGATGTCAAAAAGTTTCTATGTCCATGTAAAGAGTGTAGGAATATGAGACATTATGATATCCAAACCATAAGAAAAGTTTTATTCTATTCTCATGTTATATGTGTGAATTTAGTATATTTATTTCATTTTGCAGAAGAAAAGTTCTTCGGATCCAACTTCGATATCAAGGATTATGTTATGGACAAAGGCTCACACAAAGAAGGATGGACAACCGGTGAATTCACAAGTTGCTGAGACACTCGTATGTTAAATTTATTTGAAAATTACTTATTTTTAAGTTTGCAAGTATTGTGTTCGTTGATGTCTCTTGTTTATAATGTAAATGAAATGGGCAGTTGAAGTGGTTTTTTATTAGTATGAGCACATTGAATAAACAACTGACTCTGTTGAGATGTTTTTGATCATGTCTCTTAACTTATAAGTTGTGTGAAGCAATTATGGACAATTGACATTTTTTAAATGTAGGAGCACATTGAACAAGCTGNTATAGGATACTCATACTCAGATGGATTTGGATCAATTCATTTGTAATAATGACAATGTGGGCATATCAAAAGTGCTATCGAGATAAGGTATCCAACCTTATCTGTAACAACCNCATGTAAGAGGACTTGGATTTGGAGTGACTCGTTCAAAATTGTCTCTCTTGTCTCAACAAGAAAATAGATACATGACTCTTGAGAAAAAATATTTGAAGATGAGGGAAGAAATGATGGAAATGAAATCAATGTTCTTAGGTTTTATGAAGAAACAGGTACATTTTTTTAAATTAAGTTATATAAATTTTACATTTANTAAAAATAAATCAGGCAACAAATCAGAAATTCTTTTTGGTAAAAACAACGCAGATTTACCAAGAATTTCTTCCTTTCTATAAAAACAAAAAGGAAAAAAAAAACAAAAAATTTCAGCAGATTTAGTTTGGCCTAGGAGATATGATATTTGAAGAGGTTAGTAGTCGTATGTTAAATCTTCCTCTTATTTTATTAAATAATATTAATTTGGTTACAATTATTTAGTTTTGAATTAGAGATTAAATGAAAAGAATTTTGTATGAATTTTAGGAAATCATAGATCTACTGAATTGTTGCAGTGTGTTGTCAATAATTTTATATGAATTATAGAAAAAGAATATAACCAAATGAATCGATTAAATTAAGAGCTAAGAATATAATGGTTAACTAAACAGAAGGAAGACAAAGGAAATAAGAAAAAATGAAATAGATATGGAAATCCAGAATACTGTTAACTGAAAAGAAAAAAGAAAAAATGAAGATTTGGAAGTAGGAATAGATTAACAATTGCTGAAGATTGAGGAAAAATTTGTTGAACAGAATTTAAAAATAAAACAAGAGAGATGAGAGGGCAAGGAACTCCATTAAATTTAGTTAACAGAAAATATCATAATTTAACACCGGCAGAAATAAGAGAAATAATTTTATAGAGTTCAAACTTGAAACTGATATATTGGTGACAACGACTTAAGCTAACCAAGTAAGTGACCGGCATGGTTATATTTGCTGTTGACATGTACCCCGTGGTTCTGCACGTGTCATATATATTGATATGTGTGAATTGTCTGTGGATCGATATGCTTCTTATTTGTTATGTATATGTTATAATATGTGAATTGTTTGATAATAATTACGGTACAATGTGTTCAATGATATGTTTGAGATAGGATACGAGAAGGATGCACAAAACGAAATGTAACGATAGGAGTAAAATACGTTCATGAAACGTTAATGTTAGATTAGGGAAGACCTTGCAACTCTCTCCCACCTATTTGGAAGACTATCTCACCAAAAATCACTCTCCCACTATTTGGTCAAGCAGTGAACTGGTTCTTAGGTATGAGTTAGTTTAAAATCTTATGCCCATATAGTTTTCATCGGGGTTGGTTTAAAATCTTGTCAGTTTTCATCCCCCTCTCTCTCTCTACCTTCCTTCTTTTTTAGATTTTGTTTAGTATGATGAGGTTTGGATTGGGGATTGAGGTGTTATAGTAATTTTTCCTCTCAATCCAGTGATGTATGAGTGTATGAATGAATTTTTTTGCTGCTGCAATGTGTTATAGTAATTTTTCCTCTCAATCTAGTGATGTATGAGTGTATGAGTGAGTTTTTTTTTGCTGTAATGACCATACTAATGTATATAAACACATACTCCATATTTAATTTTTTTTGCTGCTGAAATTTGTTGTTACGGTGACTTTTCACTCGACATCACTAGAGTAGCAACATTTTGAGGGAAAAAACACATATTTATACTAATATATATTTGGAGCCGATAAACACACACTACTCCATCAATGATTATTCTGCTACAAAAAATAGATATATCCTCTTGTAAGGAAAATATTTGTAGCTTTCTAGGGATATATGAGTGAAATTTCCAGTAGAATAAGTAATATTGTAAGCGTATATTGTATCTTGCAAGATAATTATGGAAATTAGAAAAATAATTCAATTTGAGCGTCTTAATTTGTTTTCATTCTTTTAGTTTTGCCTTACTTATGGATTTTTTTTATTTTCTTGATTAGTCGATTCTGAGGCATTACACAGAGTGCCAACAAAGGGTGGTTTAAGGTTTAGCGAACTGATTGAAATTAAAGGTGTTGAACAGATAACTAATTGTAAGTTACCTTATTCTCATTGTCGTCTTATTTTTAGAGAGATTTGAATGTACTTGTTACACTACATTTTTACGCTCTTTATTATCGTATATATATATATATATATATATATATATATATATTATGCTCCAACTTTAAAGATAATACAAATATACTAGAGTTATCGATATCTTATTTTCTTAAATAGTGATTGTGAATCAAGTTATCGACGGTCCAATTGATCATCCTATTAAGCATACCAGAGCCTTCAAAATGTTCGACAAAGATTGGTTGTATTTGAATCGGTATGAGAATATAAGTATCAATACACTTTATTTTTAAGACACATATACTTATCAAAATTGACTTTGTCTAATAGTGCTAGCAATGAGTACATGGAAGGAGCATGGAAATTTCTACAAGAAATGAAGAAAAGGAAGCCGGATGTCAAAAAGTTTCTATGTCCATGTAAAGAGTGTAGGAATATGAGACATTATGATATCCAAACCATAAGAAAAGTTTTATTCTATTCTCATGTTATATGTGTGAATTTAGTATATTTATTTCATTTTGCAGAAGAAAAGTTCTTCGGATCCAACTTCGATATCAAGGATTATGTTATGGACAAAGGCTCACACAAAGAAGGATGGACAACCGGTGAATTCACAAGTTGCTGAGACACTCGTATGTTAAATTTATTTGAAAATTACTTATTTTTAAGTTTGCAAGTATTGTGTTCGTTGATGTCTCTTGTTTATAATGTAAATGAAATGGGCAGTTGAAGTGGTTTTTTATTAGTATGAGCACATTGAATAAACAACTGACTCTGTTGAGATGTTTTTGATCATGTCTCTTAACTTATAAGTTGTGTGAAGCAATTATGGACAATTGACATTTTTTAAATGTAGGAGCACATTGAACAAGCTGAGATTGAGACAAAAACTTCATCAAATAATATTGTTGATGATGCCTTGAGTAAAGTTCTTGGACCAGATCGTGGGCATGTAAGAGGACTTGGATTTGGAGTGACTCGTTCAAAATTGTCTCTCTTGTCTCAACAAGAAAATAGATACATGACTCTTGAGAAAAAATATTTGAAGATGAGGGAAGAAATGATGGAAATGAAATCAATGTTCTTAGGTTTTATGAAGAAACAGGTACATTTTTTTAAATTAAGTTATATAAATTTTACATTTATGAGTTTATTCCATATATATTTTAATTGAAATTTTCATAGATTGACCTAACCGAGGAAGCCTCTAATGGTATTGGAAGTATACCAAAATCAACAAATATCCATTCAAATTTGACAATACCTTCTCCTACAGTAAGTTGATTTTCTAATTTAACGAATAAAATTATTAATTTCATTATTACTATCAAGTTCTCAATGCTTTTATTCTTCTTCTTGNTTTTGAATTAGAGATTAAATGAAAAGAATTTTGTATGAATTTTAGGAAATCATAGATCTACTGAATTGTTGCAGTGTGNGTAAGTTGATTTTCTAATTTAACGAATAAAATTATTAATTTCATTATTACTATCAAGTTCTCAATGCTTTTATTCTTCTTCTTGTAGAGCATCAATAATGATACTCAAATTAAGTGTAAGTTACTAGATTAGCATGACTCAGAAGAGATTGTTGCAGAAGGACAATGGTCTTCTAATGATCCAGTTGCTCTTGTTCATATCCCTATTGGACCACATGCTATTAGAGTATGGGTTGATATACCAAGGAAATGCAATGCCTATTACATGTATTGAAGAAGCCGNTGAGGAAAAATTTGTTGAACAGAATTTAAAAATAAAACAAGAGAGATGAGAGGGCAAGGAACTCCATTAAATTTAGTTAACAGAAAATATCATAATTTAACACCGGCAGAAATAAGAGAAATAATTTTATAGAGTTCAAACTTGAAACTGNTTTTTTTTTTTTTTTTTTTTTTTTTTTTTTTTTTTTTTTTTTTTTGTAATTGGGCAAAAACTTTATCTTGCATGGTTGAAACTTCCTCAATATGTAAGTAAANATATATTGGTGACAACGACTTAAGCTAACCAAGTAAGTGACCGGCATGGTTATATTTGCTGTTGACATGTACNATATATTTTGTATATTTATATAGGTGAATAGAGTGATGCATGTCTTATCCATGCCAATGATGAATTTGAAGACTCACTTCTTTACAGGATAAACTTGAAGGCAAACTTGAATTTTGTATTTTGTAAACTACTTTATGTTTTTTTTTTTTTTTTTTNTTTTTTTTTTTTGTAATTGGGCAAAAACTTTATCTTGCATGGTTGAAACTTCCTCAATATGTAAGTAAATCATGAAACTTCAATGAAGAATGAATACTTTTTTTGTATTTAATGTGTTATAAAATATCTTTATTAGGAGAGGAAAAATGTATAACCAAGAGGTATAAAGAAATTTATAGAAAAAATAAATGCTATCAACATGCATATAAATAAATAATTATAAATGATTCATAGCATAAAATTGAAGCTATAAATAATATATTATAGTATTAAAAAAATGTTACTATNTAACGATAGGAGTAAAATACGTTCATGAAACGTTAATGTTAGATTAGGGAAGACCTTGCAACTCTCTCCCACCTATTTGGAAGACTATCTCACCAAAAATCACTCTCCCACTATTTGGTCAAGCAGTGAACTGGTTCTTAGGTATGAGTTAGTTTAAAATCTTATGCCCATATAGTTTTCATCGGGGTTGGTTTAAAATCTTGTCAGTTTTCATCNATTCATACTATATTATAGCATTCATTATAGCTATAAAAAAAATGCTAGAAAAAGTCTCAGACTTTTAATAATATAGGCTGTCACGACGTACGAAAAACGCTATGAAAAGTCTATGATAGCATTTTTCGTAAGCTATCGTACTTATTGTTTGTTGTAGTGAGAGATTGATGGAAGAATACGGTTAGGTTACGGGTAGAAAGGGATAGGTTTGTGATAGATTGATAGAACGATAGTGTTAGGTTTGATAGAACGATAGTGTTAATTTTTTTGTAATTGGGCAAAAACTTTATCTTGCATGGTTGAAACTTCCTCAATATGTAAGTAAATCATGAAACTTCAATGAAGAATGAATACTTTTTTTGTATTTAATGTGTTATAAAATATCTTTATTAGGAGAGGAAAAATGTATAACCAAGAGGTATAAAGAAATTTATAGAAAAAATAAATGCTATCAACATGCATATAAATAAATAATTATAAATGATTCATAGCATAAAATTGAAGCTATAAATAATATATTATAGTATTAAAAAAATGTTACTATATAAGTTAAAAGATAGCATACTATTTTAGCTATATTAAACATATTATAGCTTAATAAAAATTGCTATAAAATGTTTTCATGACAACCAATATAAGCTATAGATTCATACTATATTATAGCATTCATTATAGCTATAAAAAAAATGCTAGAAAAAGTCTCAGACTTTTAATAATATAGGCTGTCACGACGTACGAAAAACGCTATGAAAAGTCTATGATAGCATTTTTCGTAAGCTATCGTACTTATTGTTTGTTGTAGTGAGAGATTGATGGAAGAATACGGTTAGGTTACGGGTAGAAAGGGATAGGTTTGTGATAGATTGATAGAACGATAGTGTTAGGTTTGATAGAACGATAGTGTTAGGTTTGATAGAACGATAGTGTTAGGTTTGATAGAACGATAGTGTTAGGTTACGTTCTTGTGATGATATGACTAAGGTACGTTCACGTAATGATATGACTGTAATAGGTATAAGAACGTTAAGGCTATGATAAGTTAGAAAACGATATGACTACGAAGTGTTTACGTTATGACTTGTTTATGATATGATACATTGTGATGCAATATGTCATAGTATGATCTGTATATGATGAAATGTTATGTTAAAAGTATAGAACGTTATGTTAGGTCTCTTAAATTGTGTGTATACAGCATGATATGAATGACATGAAATTACGATAAATGGCATGAAATATAACCCCGTTAGAATTATGTATGATTTGAGAATTGGAGAATGAGAAATGATACGAAATGAATGATGAACGATATCTGAAACGATATGAAAAATGATATGATATGTACATAATGCTAGCGGGGTTATATTAAAGGATAATGAAAATGGAAAAGTTTTGGGACCTCATGCATTATGTGTGCTCATGCATTTGGGGAATACCCCTATCCCATCACGAGAGTACGGACGCGTACATCCAATGGCAGGACAATGATCGTTATGTTTTGCATAGTACTACCGTGACGATTACTAGTTCTAACGAGTTCCGGCATAATGGGCTCCCAGAGTATGCCCACCGGATAAGGAAAGTGGCCCAGTGGTGTGCGAACTAGCTGGTGAGCCCATACTCGCACGTATGGGCTGTGTGTAGAGTATATGGTACATGTCCAAAGATTACCCGTTAGGACAGCACTGTAGGGAAAACAAAACGAAACGAAACGAAAGATAGGTTCTATCATTTCATTGCATGTGATTGTTGCATTTAACCCCAACAGTGGGGTCACTTACTAAGTATTTCTTTAAATACTCAAGCCATATGCTACTACATTTTTCAGGTTAAGGCAAGACATTCATGTACGGCTACGGCTGACGACGACATCGCAACTTGAGACCATGGCACATGCATAGGGTAGTGGTATTTATTTTCTTACACTTAGGCTAGACTAGGATGTTTTTAACTTAAACTCTTATTCATTTTATTTAGTTTTTTGTTGTGTCGTCTTAAAGATGTTTTCGAAACACATAAGTCCATGGTTGTGTTTTAAGATAAAAGTTATGTTTTATGGAAGTTAAATGAAGTCTTCCGCATTCAATATTTATGGTACGTATACAGTAGCAACCTTAAATTAAGTAGAAAATTTCGGGTCGTTACATTATCCATATACTATAGACCCTTCACGTTATTGCTTAAACATGATTCTCCTGTATGTCAACCACATACTATTCAATGTTACACTAATAACCTTAGATTTTTCATACAATCGATAATATTAAATTGTAAATAAAATAATCAAAATTATTATTAAAAATGAATAATTAATTACGAGTCTTTATGACATAAATCCTAACATGGAGACCCCTAACAACACCGACAAGGTGTTCATAAAGTTCTCATAGGCTTCATGCATTTTTTAGGGCTCAACCTAGTTCTACAAACTCATAAGGGCATTATTGTTGTTCTCTACCAATTGGGACAAGTTGACTAAAAGGAAATTGACCGGCAAAACCCTAGTATTATGATATAGTACAAGCAAATCATAACTAACCTATAATATTGTCTAGAGCCTCGGCAATCGAGTCAATTTCACGACGAGGAGTTAGTTGACGAATACTTGATCATCCGTATATACCTTCATGTGGATTTGTCTTTTTCCATCATCGGTTCTCACATTGCAGACTTCTGTTGATTTTGGTTTCTTTATCAAACCTAAAGTATTTTTCAATTCAATTGTAATGAGATGAGCCACACACCATTGAGTTTGGTTAAGAATTGAGGGAGATATTGTCTATTAATGTGAGATCCCACATCGATTGGGGAGGAGAACGAAACATTTTTTATAAGGGTGTAGAAACCTCTCCTAGCAGACACGTTTTAAAAACCTTGAAGAGAAGCCCAAAAGGAAAACTCATAGAGAACAATATTTGTTAACGGTGGACTTGGACGAAGGCTATAAAGCTTTCTCTAATGAGTCTATATCAATTTTAGTTTGTTAATATTAACCATTTAAACTATTTATTCTTACGCATTAGAATTATTTGATTCAATTAAAAATTAAAGTAAAACATTGTATAAGAAAGAAAGAACGAGAAGGAATTATCAAGTTGTGGAACCTGATGTTTACTTATGGATTAAATTTTAGCAAATGCTTGAAATCATCAATATAAACTCCTAACGACCGTTATCTACAGGGGCAAGCTTATGCTCAAAGTGGACAATATCATATTATTGTGGAGAGTCGTGATTCTTAACACAGTATCAGAGCCATGCCCTAAACTTAGCCATGACAATAAAATCCTCAGATATCGAACAAAGATTGTGACCCTCGAAGGTATAGTCAAAAAGTGACTAAAGTGTTGAACAAAGCGTGTACTTTGTTCAAGGGCTCCAGAGAAAGGAGTCGAGCCTCGATCAAGGGGAGGCTGTTCGAGAGCTCCACCAGAGAAAGGAGTCGAGCCTTGATTAAGAGGAGGCTGTTCGAGAGCTCCATATGCCTCAGGGGAGGCTTATAGTGTACTTTGTTCAAGAGGAGAATTGTTGAGGATTGTTGGGAGTGAGCCCAACCTTGACTAATTTAGGGAATAATCCTGGGTTTATAAGTAAACGAATACCTTCATTGATTTGAGGCCTTTTGGGGAAGCCCAAAGCAAAGCCATAAGAGCTTACGGTGGACAATATCATATCATTGTGGAGAGTCGTAATTTCTAATAGAGTTTTGCCATCACAGTGTTTGATAATCATTTGTTTTTTTAAAATGATTTTTTTAATGATTTTTCTCGAATGATTTTTAAGCACATTTATACTTTTTTTATTTATTTAAATTATATTAAAAATAAAAAAACTCTAAATTTAGTAATTTATTTAGGATTCGTTCGTACTTTTTCAAAAATTACAATAATATCCTTGACCTTAGTAAATATTTCAAAATTATCCAAAATGATTATTGAAATATATTAAAATAGAAATTCATTTAGAATAATAAATGAAAAATCAACGTTGAAACACATATTACAATCATGAATGTATCATTGTAAGTCACGGTCATGATATGGAAAGATTGTTATTTATTTTTTAAATAATAATTAAGAAAAAATATAACAAATTTTAAACGGAGAAAAACAATAGTTCCTTATAGAAAAGATAATTGGAAGTAGAAAAGTAAAGGACACCAAAAAAATTCATTCCCACCGCCCCGAGTTCAACCTCTCTGCTTCGATTCTTCTTCCCATAAATAAACCCATCGCTATCCATTTTGTTGGTTTCAATTTGTTCTCCCAGTTTGACCGGTAACCTTTCTCTTCAATCTCCACGCTTCTCTTTTCAGTTTTTAAATTTCTATCATACCCTTTCCTCAAATCATTATGTTACCCCGATTTTAGGTTGCGGATTTGTATGAGTGGATCCCAATTGTGGCGCAAGAAAGTTTCGAAATCTCCTGTTGGTTTAGCGAAGAGGTGATTTTTCTGCTCTAGTTTGGAGACCCGGGGTTAAATTCTATTTTCATTTTCAAAATTTTAGCTGATTAATTGAATTCTATGTTGCCATGAGTGCTTTGTTGATGATCCAATTGGTTCTTGTCAATTTGGTTGCCAATTTCTTATGTCGTTGGGCTTGAAAGAGGATTGGCTGGTTCTAATATTTGCTGGATTCTTTTTGCTGCTTATTGAATCGGCTGTTGCCAAAGTGCTTTGTTGATGATCCGATTTGTTCTTGTCAATCTGGTCGCCAATTTCTTATGTCGTTGGATTTGAAAGAGGATTGGCTGGTTCTGATATTTGCTGGATTTCATTAGGGCTTATTTAGAATGTCTCCGTAGAGAAAATAGTTTTTTGTTTATTCCATTATTATTGGTCGAATGTCAAATTTCTTCTAGTTTATATATTAGGAGGTCAACTGTGTCGAGGATTGACGTATCAATTAAGCAAACAACAATTGAAATCTGCAATTCATTGGTTAATCTTCCAATCCACATTTGACTTTGTTCTATTTATGTTAAATTAATTAAAGGAGCGAGATTATGATGAGTTGTATGTATCTTCAGGAAGTTGACGTGAGAAAAAGACTTCGGTGAGGGAATAGAAGAATGGCCAATACTGCAGCAGCCTGTGCAGAGAGGGCAACCAGTGATATGCTGATTGGTCCAGACTGGGCCATAAACATTGAGCTATGTGATATTATTAACATGGACCCTGGGTAATAAATTTTTATTATTTTCCCTTTTTCAGGTTAATCGTACTATATTTAGATTGAGGAAGTGCAACTTTGTTTCTCCTAATGTATTTTACAAATTTTAAGAGACATCGTCTATGCCATTTTGTAATCCTTTTTGTCTCTTCTGTCGTTTCAGACAGGAATTGTTAAATTTCATCAAAGAAAGTAGGATATATGAAATCAGAACCAATGGGTCCACCCCGGTTCAGGAACCAAGCGAAAATCATAATGAACTATTTAAACTGAAAAGATGAAAAATAAAATGAGGCTAAAAAAGTTTTTTGCTATTTAGTCACAAAAAGGCTACAAACTTATCTTAAACTAAATGATGCTTTTAGCATTAATGTACTAAATTTCTTGTGATTTCTTTGGTGGTTAGGCTTTAGAGAGGAAGAACTGCCTTTTTGCAGTTGTAATGTTTCAGTTGTTTATTTGGTTTTGTTATTGGAGACAGATGGGAGAGTATTTTGATTAATCCAATTTTTTTACTAATTGTTTAATGAGGTAAACTTCTTGGTTTGTGCTTGCATTTTCAAGGACATTCTCTGATGATTATTACATACTTTTTCTAATTGGAAACAAAAATTGTATTCGTAGTTTTGGTTGTAATTTTATCAGATATTTGTAATGAAGTCCTCTGATTTAGAAACACGGTGAAAGAGAGAAAATTCCATTTCATCAAAAGAAGTGCTTGAATTAGCTTAAATGCTCATTAATCAAAAGACTTCAATCTTGTTTGGATTGCAACACTTTGCATGATGATCTCTTAATCCATTTGCTGAAAGACATATTTTGGTGAATGACTTACATGCAATGACTTACGAGTTATGATTAAACTTGTGACTAAAAGTTTCCCTTTCTCAATGCAACAGTCTACATTGCATGAGAATCATTTTGTGTTTTCGTCATAATATTTCTCTTTTTCTTTTAATATTTTAAACCTCTCATCATAACCTCACATAGAGTAGTGTTAAATAGTCGTCATTGAGAATAGTCAACATGCACTTAAGCTGACCAAAATACTCACAGATATAAAAAACAAAAATTAACCTCATTGGCTAGTTCAATGCCCCTCTTGGATATTTGTAATCAAGGATTTCTCATTCTTTTGAACTGGAGTCCTTTCTTAATTATGTAGTTTGTTAGTTTTCTGCTTTTCTGGCTCCTTCTATTTTGTATTTGTCCATTCTTATATTGCCCCAGTGTATTCTTCTATTTTAATTCAATGAAAGTTGTTTTCTTCATAAAATAAAATAAACCTCATTAGAGCATGTTACTTGAAAATTTCTTTAATCTATTTGCAGAAAGAAATCTGTTGAATGAATGAATGACTAGCATAAAGTTCTTTATGCTTAAATTTGTGACTTAAAGAGTTTCCTTTGCTTAATACTAGAGAGTGCACAATAGATTATTTCCGTTTTAGTTGTACTGCTTTTTTTAAAAAGTTTTATTGACGATGGTTTGAATCTCATATCCCACTTTTCTCATCTACATCATTTTCATTTTACAATCAACATGCTTATTCTATTTATTGTGATGGTTTTGAACTTTGATCATTGTTTCAAATTGTCAATGTCAGGCAAGCAAAGGAGGCCTTGAAGATACTCAAGAAGCGGCTTACAAACAAAAACCCCAAGATTCAGATTTTGGCTCTTTTTGTAAATTTCTCTTTCCCTTGTCGAATCAAATTTTATCGAGGAGTCACTTACACTTGCATGTTTTAACTAAACTAGACCATGACACTGATTAATTCATTAAATCTGAAGCTATTGTGTATTATACTTGCATTGACTATAAATTTTTGGCTAAATGTACAAAATATCCCTGATATTTGCCCTCGGTTTTAAAAATACTTCTGTTTTCTTAAAAGTTGCAATATTACCCTTGACCTTTCATAAAAATCATAAAATTATCTTTAGAGTATAAATTTGTTGCGCGTTGGAAAGGTCAAGGATAACATTGCACTTTTGAAAGAATATTGGATCTTCGGTTGTATTCCACCAAAAGAAACCACTCCTTGTAGAAGTTTTTTTTCAAGATCAAACGGAGAAATTGGTACTATCACACTAGTTCAACACACACAAGAAGCTCATGAAAGCTGAACTCGTATCATTGGCAGTTAAGGAAGAACAACCTTGGAGAAAAAAGTGCGAAAAAATTGAATGTATTTTCCAATTAGTACCCTTTATATAAGAGAGACAACGAATCACAAAACCCCTTATTTATGCATTGTACTTTTACTTTTAACTTCTGGATAAATATTCTCAATATCTTCGGAAGAACCTCTCTTCATCTAGGGAGGTCAAGAGTTTATTGGACATGGTCTTAATTTACTATCCCTTCAATAATGCACAAGCTCTGTTGTGGACTAACCTCAATGTGACTTTCGCGAAATCGAAGAGTTTTCCCAGAAAAGATACAAACTCATTCTAGGCTTTTCAACAATGTAGTTTACCCTGCTATTCTTTTGGTGTAAAATTGTCTAATACTTTTGATTCCTATTGTCATACCTCCCTCATTGCTAATTGGGAAAGTTTTTTGTAAGCATCATAAATAACACATCCCTTTTGATAATTTCAAACATCAATGAAATTGTCTCTTACAAAAAAGGAAAAGAAAGAAAGAAAGAAAGAATAGGGAAAGTTTAAAACAAGGGGCGAAGTTCAAGGATCTTTTTATTGTTTATCCAAATTTTCCTTTGTAGATTTGTGGTTTTTCTGTATTCTCTCGATTGCTCCATTATGTTTTGGTCACCCATGTGTAATTCGTTCCTGTGTGAATGATTCGAGGCTTTTTTACCATATCCAATATGTAAAGCTCACTATGTCTTCTTTCAAATATTAATCATATAGGCCTTGGAGACTCTTAGCAAAAATTGTGGTGAGAATGTGTTTCAGCAGATTATTGAGCGTGACATCCTGCATGACATGGTTAAAATAGTGAAGAAGAAGGTGATTTTCTATATTGACCTATAATAAAAGGACTTGTCTATGTGGTTCCATTTTGTTTATTCATTGGTTGTGCTGCTTTTTTCTTCTTTGCAAACTCAGGCAAGCATAGTAATGCTTTCTTTCAATATGTTTCAATTTTGCAGCCGAGCTTGGATGTGAAGGAGAAAATATTAGTTCTAATAGATACATGGCAAGAAGCATTTGGGGGACCAAGGGGAAGGTATCCCCAGTGCTATGCTGCTTATAATGAATTAAAGGTAGGTAGTTTTTTTTCTTTATTCATTCTTTCTCGAGCCTGAAACTCTGTAGAGTGATCTTCACTTGCTTTATAAAACTTCTTATAGCGATCAGCCGGAAATTATGTATAGTGGCCTTCACTTGCTATATAAAAGTTCTTTAGCGATCTCATTCCCTTAAACAGAAGATATTTTGTGTTTTTTCTTCTTAACCCTTGTCCAATAGAAGTTTAACTTAGCAATTGCCTGAATCAAATTATAAATATCATTTTCGTTGGTTTCTATTTTGAATTATTTCAATTCATTCGTTTGTATGCCAGCTCTGCATTGAAACTCTTAAATTTCATGTTGTTCCTGATGGTGTTAAATTTTTGTTTGATGCTTGTATAAGATTTATGTTGCTACAGGGCTTCTATATTGACATTCCTTCGTTTTGATATAATATCATGATATAAGTAAGCAGTTATTTATGCATCACCCACAAACCTGATTAATTGTTCTTTAGGTGCTACTTGTATCTCTAATTTTCTCCATAAATTCTCAAAAGTCGTTGTGCTAAGAAGTTTGAGTGTGCATATATGCCAAAGACCCGAAGAAGAAGCCGTCAGCAAGGAGAATTGATGACCAAAGAGAAAAAACCTTCAATAACATCTGGACTGTGAAAAGAGAATAAAGAGGCCTTCAAAAGAATATGTATACCACCCGAGGAGGCAAAAGAGGGCAGCCTGAATTATTCCTTTTAAGCTACAATGTAGATTTGGAGAGCCTTCTATCAATAAGAGGGAATATGGTTCTTTGAAGATAACGAGGGGGGATTGGCTTTGAGAATGGAAGATTTGACTGTAGCTATTTCTTTCATTGCTTAGAAAAACTCGGACATTGAAGTTGAGAATTCTTTCATGAGGAACCATAAGATTCCTATTTGATTGAAATGGAGATGGGTGCTTATCATGATTGACGGGAAGTGTGACGGTTTAGTAGCTCTCTAATGATTGAGTTTTTTTTTTATTTTATCTTATTATTTTTTTCCCTTTCATTTTCTTTTGTTCCGAGGGTATGAAGCTAGTGAAGTTCTTTTCAACCTTGATGTGGGTTTCCATGTGATCTAATTATTAGAGGACAGGGTTTTAGGAGCATATCTAATAAAGCCACCACAAAGCATTGCTAATGCCAAATGAGGGATTTCAAGTTCCATTTTTGAGAGGGTTCCATCCTTCAATCATTTGGGTTGATATTGATAAAAAAGGAGATAGTATTATTTTTCTTTTTTAGGTTTAAAGCAGACAATGGGAGCCACATTTGATTTTGGAGGACTCTTGGGCGTTGGAGATACCTTGTCCATGTGAATGTTCCAGCTTTATTTGGTTTATATACGAAAGAAGGAGAGGTTATTGGTGATTGTTAGAGGGCTGTATCACAGACTTGGGACTCTGGAATAAGCAGAAGACTCGTTAACAGAGGGATGCCTAGATGGGCAGAGCTCTAGAAAATTCTAGATGCAGTCTGAGTAGCTACTCAGCAAGATAGATTGCTGTGGAAGATTGATTCCGTAGGATCCATCATGGCAAAATCTGCGTTCATCTTACTAAGCCAAAAACGAAGATGGAAACTCCCCTGGTGCATGAAATCTGGAAATGTGAAGTCCAAAGAAAGTCAGTTTTCATATAGTCCTCCTTATAGAAGTCTTGAAACCTGCTGATAAACTGCAAAGGAAGTTCCCGAGTTGGTTGTTATCTCCCTCATTCTTCTGTTTGTGTTTGAAGAGGCTGAATCCTTGGGATCACATCTATCTCAATCGCCCTTTTGCTCGGTTGGCTAGGTCCTCCCTGTTGGCAGATTTTGATATGGCTATTTGCGGTCCTGGAAAAGTGGACCTTTGGTTATTGGAGAGTCTGGGGGGAAGTTAAACGGGAAAGCTAAAGTTTTATGGAATCATGCGGTGAAGGCAATTCTTTTCTCATTTGCAAGGAGGGACACCAGAGGATCTTTGTGGATGGAGTGACATTAGTGGATTCTTTTTGGAGTATCATACAACATACTACATCTTGGTGGTGTTTAAACTATAAGATATTTTTTTTCATAACCTCCCTATAATTACTAATGATTGTAAGGCTTTGATCGTGTAGCTTTTTCTGGCTAGGGATTTTCTTCCCTTAGCCCCGATGTTGTTTGTCTCCCTTGTGTGCCAATAATATTTCTCAAATTTCTTATCAGGAAAAAATAGTTACAATAAAACTTTCATATTGTAAGTGAAGGTTTCTTGCTTGGTTCTTCATTCACATTCGAATAGAAGCTAGTTGAGGTGGAAATACTTTTGCCTGGAGAAAAGAAACTAGTTGAGGTGGAAGGCGAGGCTTTGGTAGGCTATTCCTTTACATTAAAGTTTGGCATCATGGTGGGAGGCACATGGGTAATCTTTAATGAGCGAGAAAGAAGACCAACCCAAAAGATTTTTGCTTACAAGTATCATGACGTTTCTTTTCCTACGGGAGTTACCAAATTTAACAAGCTCAATGGTTTTCTCCTTCTCTGTTGGGGGGTTCTTCAATTTTAAAAACCAAACCCACATATTCATCACCTCTAATTCTCTATTTCAAAGAATTTGATTCTGCTACCTCTAAAAGCACTGTCAATCTTGATGATGGGTCTTCTTTTGCACAATCACAACCACAGAGTTTTGCTTGAAGCTCCAGCTCACGGCAATTGAAGAGTAAAAGAAAACTAGAGCAGGGGTCAGGGAGAGGCAGAAGGGGGCTTAGGTGAGGAAGAATAAACCATGGAAAATGTGGGTGGCGGACAGAGAGGAATTCAGGAGAGGACGCATTTCAAATAATGCAACTGAAATTTTTGGTTTCTGGGTTCTGTTAAAAATGATTATCAAATGGGTTAGGTATCTAGAAATTCTTCCATCTGGCTTTTATCGTGCAATTGTCTGATGCTCTTTTATTATGGTGTTAATGGTCTGAATTTTGGTGGTAGGAGTCGATTATTAATAGAAAGTGATTCAGAAATTGGACAAGAAGCTGAAGTGCCGAGTGCAGAACGATTTACTTGGTCGAATAGTAAATGATATAGAATGCCTTCCTTTCAAAGAGAAAATTGCCGCTTGGTTTTTGGACTTGAATCTGATAGAACTAGGTTTTGAAAGATCCTAACCCACAGATCCTAAGAAAATAAATTTTATAGATTTTTTTTACCATTTGTAAGAAACTACACAGGTGGTGTACTTCATAGTATGATAAGAATAAAATGGTCTCTGTTGGTTTTGAAGATTTTTCGCTGCTTCTTGAACCTGAGATGAGTCTTCTTTATTAGGAGGGAGGAATTCGTTTATTTGTTTGTAGTTTTGGGTAGTGATCCCTACTCTTTAATAATTACTAATTAGGAAAAGGTTATGTGATTATTTTGGTTCTGGTTGTGAGAGAATTGGTATCATTCCGTTCTCCACTCCTTCCTATGGTGAAAATTAAGTGGTGAAAAATTACCCCTCACGTTACTTCAATTTTTTTCTCATACTTCTAAAATTGATCTTTTTCCTGTTTGTGTGTGAATTGATGAAATCTTCATTCGATTTCTTTTTCCCTTTTTGCCACGTACCGATCATTACTTCCATTCTTAATTGAATCTGGCCTTTCACAGAATGCTGGAGTTGATTTTCCACCACGAGAAGAGAATAGTGTTCCATTTTTTACTCCACCTCAGACCCAGCCCATTGTTAATCAACCTGCTGCAAGCTATGAGGATGCTGTACTTCATGCCTCTCTCGATTCTGATGTTTCTGGCCTGAGGTACTTTGAGCTCATTTTCTCCTGTGTTTGTTCCTGACATTCAATAACCATTCCACCACTAAATCCTCTGCATATCTGTTTCTGTCCCACTCTTGCATTATTTGAATTTTGCATAAAAATGTTATTCATTCTACTTGTGTCCTCCTATAGCCTTGTGTACATTTCTCTCAGAAAGTTTTTGGTCTAACTGCTGTCTATCAAACTGAGTTTATTACGTACTCAATAAGTTTAACAAATCAAATAACTGAACCATTTAGAGTATAATAACATATAAATGATAGATAAACCAAAACAGTAAACCACCCACAAGCTTTTAGTACATCATCCACCCACATGATTAATCCACCCTCGTTTCCCCATTGATTGGTGTGGCATTGCCCCATGGTTTTATATCATCACATAGAAATGCAGTAATAGTTACCCTTTGCAGCCCCTGTGGTTCTTTTAACGTTTTATAACGTCAATCCGCTGATGATGTGCAACGGCATTGGTTGTTCATGTTTTTTTTTGGTCTATGCTACGATATAGTTCATGGAAAAATTGCTTGCTTTGACTTGAACCCTTGGGGATAATTTTGGCCGGTTCTCTAGTTGTTAGATATGTTCTTAATATACAGCTAGTTTTCACTCCTATTTGATGGGCAAAGGATTACTACCAATTAATAATTTTATTTATAACAGCTTGCCAGAGATTCGAAATGCACAGGGTCTTTCAGATGTGCTATTGGAGATGCTTGGTGCTTTGGACCCTAAAAAACCAGAGGTAGGTTATCTGTACATCTTCTATAGAATGAATTTGTAATATAAAATTTGTTTAAATTAAGCCGATTTAGTACAAATTTCCTTTCAAGATGCAGGAAGTTGTGTAATATTACAAACTTATCTACTTCACTCTTGTTGTGTTAAACTGCTTGAATAAAATAGGCACAGAACTAGCTGAAAAAAAGATCAAATGGTTACTAAGTCAATCAAATAAAAACAAAACAAGGGTAGTACTTCTGTAGGCGATATGTCCCTAATATCAATTAAATTTTTTCATGTGTATGTGCTTCATTAACACTGAAGAAAACAAAATGTTCCTTGACAGGGCGTGAAGCAAGAACTGATTGTTGACCTGGTTGACCAGTGCCGGTCTTATCAAAAGCGTGTCATGCTGCTTGTAAATAGTACAGCGTAAGAGTTTTCTTTACCCAGCCATTTTTTTACTTTATTTTATTTTTATAAGAAACAAGGGATGCATATTTAGAAGAGAGGTATAATAAAGAAAATGATGCTTTGTTTACCTTATCCATACTCTGTATACTGATTATTGTTTTCACTTCACCAGAGATGAAGAACTTTTATGTCAGGGATTGGCTTTGAATGATAGTCTGCAGCGAGTACTTGAACAACATGATAATATTGCGAATGGAACTACTACTAGGAACGCAACAGGAGCTGAATCATCATCTCTTCCGATTATAAATGTCAGCCATGACGATGACGAATCAGAAGATGATTTTTCACAGTTAGCTCGAAGGTATTTATAAAATTCTCTCTACGAAATGATCTCCATTAAAATCTCTGCTGAGTGATTACAGTGTTTCTGATAGTTTGAGACTGGGCTTGAATGTTCATTCTTGTTAGGAGTTAGGACATGATTATTGTATAGAATTGTTAGATCAAAACATTTGAGTTTCTAAACGCCCAACATTCTTCCCATTTCATATTTTCATGGAAGTTCAATGTATGCATTGTAATTCGTTGCAGAAAACCAGCCAGCAGTAATACAGAAGGAACTCGTGTTGGCCCTCTTCTACCTCCTCCACCATCATCAAAGAGGCCTGTTGTTACAGGAGGCAGCGGCGTGGTTGATTACCTCAGTGGTGATGCTTACAAATCAGAAGAAACATCAGAAACCTCTCGTCCACCGTTCACTGTTTCAACTTCAACCCCGCCGTCTTCTTCTCCCCTTCCCCATGTTGAACGCTCTATCCCATCACAGCCACTTCCCACTGGACAACCTGTGTATGATGAACCAGCTCCCACGAGCAGGTCTGCTGATCCGCTGCCTCCAGCACAATGGGGATCACAGTCCCAAAGCTCCTCCTTTCTTCCACCACCACCATCAAAATATGATCAGAGACAACAATTTTTCGACCAACAAGAAACTCATGGGTCAGGTTCGTACGATAGTTTAGTCGGACATGCACAGAGCCTCTCTCTCAACTCACCAACCCCAACTAAGCAGGAAAAGCAAGAGGATGTACTATTTAAAGATCTGGTTGATTATGCCAAAGCTAGGTCGTCGTCTTCGTCAAAGCCGAACCGATCTTTGTGAACATTTTATTAAAAGATGAAATTAATTGGTGTTGGTACAGATTATAAAGTTGCGTTTAGCCCATCAGGTCTTGCACCAAATTGGAGATTTATCAATTACCAAATTATATGTTGGAATAGGAAGCCTGGTTTTTGGTTGTGTATGTATGGTTTTTCTGGGTTGTGAATGGATCGAGCACTTTGTTGCATATATTTGGCTTTTATCTATCTATTTATATATAATTTATACCGTATGTACTTGCATAATTACATCATTGTTGTACTGATTAGTGAGTCCGAGATGGGTCTTAGCTTAAATTACTTATATTGATTTCTATGTGTTAGGATTGCATATCAAAACGCACACACTCGATCTAGATGAGCACAAAGAACATGAGAGAGAATGCAAGGAAAATATTGGCTCCTACTCAAAACTACGAGGGGATATATATATATACATATAGGCAAATATACTGACTAAATAGTTTTTTAGTCATTCAGTTTCATACCTAATCTTTTAAAATTTTCAAATCGATCTTTTTATATATTATTTTTTTTCTACCAAATCCTTATCATTAAACGTTAAATGTTACACGTTTAATTTCATCAAAATAAATTATATATTAATTTTTTCTACCAAGTCCTTATCATTAAACGTTAAATGTTACACGTTTAATTTCATCAAAATAAATTAAAGTACTCACTTAAAAGTACTCTAACAAGTGAGAAAAATACTTGACTGAAAAAGAAAAAAAAAAAAAAAAAGTTGCCAAACTAAGATTACAAGTATACTAAAAATGATTGCACTTCTTTTTTAAAAAAATCATTTTATGTACATAATTTGTTTAATAAAAGAACTTTATTGAATGGTCAAATTCACTTAATAAAGTAATGATGGTATACATATATATATACATATATATACATATATATATATATATATATATATATATATCAACAAAAAAAAAAAAAATAATAATAGTAATAATAATAAAAGAGGAATATAGTATAGAAAAACCACATGGTGTTCTCTTCTAATTTGATTTGGCATAAAAAAATATCGTTTTGTTGGGTAAATGGCAAACAAAAGTGTCTCAAAATCAGCTTCACTTTTAACACTGTTGCCCATCTCTCCTTCACACAACCTTATTTTATGTTCAAACACCTCTCCCTTCTTTGCCTAACCACTAAAGAATTGGTTTTTTATTAGTTTAGTGCTTTTGTTTTAGCCTTCAGCCAATATTTAATAATACCCTAACTTTATTATTATTATTATTATATTTCTAACCTTTTCTTAATTATATATAAAAAGCAGGTGGGAACCACGTAAGAAGCGAAGAGTAGGTAATGTGACCATGTCGCAGAGAATGCCAGAGCCATCAAGTACAAATTCAAAAACATGACCATGTTGCAGGAGATGCGGGGGAATGTCGGAGTCGTCATCAAGTGTCGAATTCAAATTCCTAAAAATTTTCCTATTATACATGTGAGTGAGGACAAAACATGTTGGAAGAACTTAATCTTCGCTCATAAGAAGCGAAGAGTAAGTAACGTAACCATGCTAGAGCCATTTGGTATCGAATTCAAATTCCAAATCCTAGACAAATAACATAAGTTGTACTCATACATAAAATTCTTTAAAAAAATAATAAAATAACCAAAGAATGAAGCTAAATTAATTCAAATGACCCTTAAAATAGATTAATAATTGTTAAAGTAAAGCAAGACCAAACTTGTACGTGTGGCTTAACTCATAATTACTACTTAAGTCGCACACTTTCAAAAAACAAACAACAACAACTCCGACAGCAAAGATTTCTTACCTTAAAACAAAATTAAAAAAATATATATATATATATATTTAAATATTTCATAAAAGCTTCAAAACTTCACTGAAACAGAGATTCCTTTTGATGTTGTGTTTTTTGTTTTGTGGTATTAGGTAATGGAAGGGCATAACATGTTTTGTCTGCCATTGCCACACCTTTTCATTAACAAAACTAGTTGGCCCTTTCCTTACTTTACTCTCCATGTCTCCTTCCATTCCTTCTCAAAACCCTCCTCCTTCCTTCCACTCTTACAACACCAATATCATGTTTCTTTCTTTCCGCCCTCGTTTCATTTTCATCCTTCTTCTCGTTCTTGCCCTCGCCTCCATGTCGTCGGAGGCGGCCAGGGTGCCTACAAAGTATTGGGAGCAGATGTTGCCAAAGAAGCTACCCACACCGTCCTCTGCGCCGTCCAAAGGGACGAATTCTGTGGCTTCTTCGAGTTTTAAAACTGTGAAGGTTGATGGGAACCTGCTCGCCAAAGGTGGGAAGGTTTAGGTTTGAGATGGTATAGAAAGTTGATAAGTTATTCAATAGGACTGTCACAATGTGATAGCAAAAGATAGAGGATTCCGAGGAGGAGGCGGTGACGTGGCCGACTATGACGGTAGAGCTCTTGGTTTGAGTGGCTTGAGCTGTCAATGATGGAGTTTGATGGCGGATTGAATTGTATAATTATGTGAAGATTTAGATTATTATTTTTTGTTTGGTCGAATGGGAAGCCTCTTGTAAAGATGATGGGTGGATCATGATCCGACCAAAAGTGAAAATAAGAGAGGAATTATAGAACAATTGTTTATCAAAACTTTCTTTTAGATATATATTTTGGGTAAGGCGGAGATAAGAAAGTCTTTCTTGTCCTCGATTCTATCTCATATTTCATCCTCTGTTATCGTGAAATTTTTCATTTATTTTTACAAAGATTTGAGTACGAATTCTCTTCGGAGAATGGGTGGAGATCGAGTTCCCCATAGAAACTTATTATATATATATATATATATATATAGAAGTAGAGTTTGGTGGGGCGGAGATTGAGCCGAGATCATAGTTTCATTTTTGCACAAAAACATTAAACTCTCGAAACATGCATTAATATCATACATATTGTTCGACCAATATTCGTTTGATGTATAGAAAGTCATCTTATAAGAAGCATAATTATCATAACTTTATGATCATACAAAAGAGCGAACATATAAATATCAATTATTATTATGATGTAATACTGGAGAACTACGAGCATGTATAACATTACACGTTCGTTTCACATATCATACAACTCGCACAAATTTTAACCCTTGTTCAAATGGCTTTTAACTTACCCAAATTATTTAGAAGAGGATTATCCAAACAATCTTCTAAACCTAAGTCACCCTTAATCCCTAAGTTATTCAATACTTACCCAAAAATTCTAAAATTAGAATTCAACATAAAGCTTTTAATCGAATTTGAAAACTTAAGGGTTGGTATTCGAAAGCTTAAAATATTAATCGGATAGTACAAAATGCACTAGAGGTATTGATATAACTCGAGAATCCAACTAACTCAACTATTCAATCCAAACTATAAATGTTGGGTTACGTTAGATTTTTTTTTTTTTCTTTTGCTTGGGTTCGGTTTAATTTTGGAAAACCGAAAATTCGAGTTTTTTTAGTCGGGTCAACTCGACCAATCCAAAAATAGAGTTTCAATCCAACTCAACCCTATTCTACTTTATTATGAAAATTAATAATATTTGACATTTGTAGCTTATGTTTGTGATCTACCATCTGAGTTTTATGAGTGTTATTAGGGTAACTTGTATAAGAGAGAACTAAGATTTTTTTTTTTAAATAATTAAAAGGTTAAATTGGATTAAATTGTGAAGTCTATTCGGGTTTTTTGGATCACTAATCCAATCCAACTCAACCTGTGTATACCTCTAAAATGCACAAGCTTATCCTTTAACATCAAAATAGAATGGGAACTCGAATTTGGAGTCGATTGGTTCACGAACAAAACAAAAGGAAAGACTAGCAATGTGGTTCGTGGAGGCTAGGGCACCACCACTTTAGTGGATATGGTATGATACTAAAAAAAACGAAAAAACCTTTTCTGAACGAGTTAATGACCCTCCGAGGCATTGCCTGTGATGCTTATTAAGAAGCTTGTCAACGTTCGCACGGGTCAATGCTGGCTGATGAGCGTGAACGTAGAAGAAGAAGAAGAAACAAAAAGCAACCCACGTCTCCAAAACATGCATGAAAAAATGGAGGTTGATTGCCTAGCTTGCTCGACGGTGGACAAAAATGTGAGAAGAAGGTAGAGGTCGGTCAACGTTTCACCGCCGTATGTCGTCGATGGTCTGCTGGACAAGGCGCCTCAACAAGGGCATGAACCATTTCCAAAGAAACAGAAGTTAAATAAAATAAAAATACAAAGATTTATGTGCGGGTTAGAGAGAAAAAATTTCTTACATCCACGGGCGGCAACCAATCTTAATAATCAAAGTGTATATCTCACACTTTCGTACTCCAAAATTTCACTCGACAAAATTCCTCCTAAATATCATTAGGTAAATACAAAATGACATTCAATCTCAATGCTTCTCAACCACATGAACGGGAGATGAACCAAATAAATTCCAATACATGCATAGGAGAGGGGAATGTACTGAAAAAGTTCATGAATTCACCTATTCTTCATGACAATTTACAACAATCTCCATAGAAGATTTGCAAGTAGATAACTGGTTTGGCTGCCACCAAATCAACAAATTACTCCTTCCGACCAACATTAATTAGATTGAAACAATGCCAAAACTTCTTACGAGCAATCACGTTTGTCAACATATCCGCATGATTATTGGCAGTTCCAATTTTAGATAAACGAATGTTCCCTTCGTTGATAATTTCTCGAACAAAATGAAATCGAAAATCAATATGCTTCATACGAGCGTGATGGACTTGGTTCTTCGACAAACAAATAGCACTCTGGCTATCACAAAACACATCTACATGTTTCTTAGCAATATGCAAGCATTAACTAAACCATACATCCAAATAGTTTCTTTAAAAGCTTAAGTGACTATCATATACTCTCCTTTTGTGGTAGACCATGCAACAGTAGACTGCAATGTTGAACGCCAACAAACATGTCTGTCCACCAGCCATAGTAAATAGATAACCAGTAGTGAATCGTCACTTATCCAAATCACCAGCATAGTCAGAATCCACATAGCCAACTACGAAGTCGTTAAGATTAATGTTAAGGATATTTAGTAATAAATTATAGTTTACATATATATTATATTTGATATTTTATTATAAGGCAAATATCTAATATTAGATATTTGTCTTATTACATAGGTATCTTTCCATTTATGGTTATTTCCATTTATTACTGTTTCTATGTACTTNAATCAAAGTGTATATCTCACACTTTCGTACTCCAAAATTTCACTCGACAAAATTCCTCCTAAATATCATTAGGTAAATACAAAATGACATTCAATCTCAATGCTTCTCAACCACATGAACGGGAGATGAACCAAATAAATTCCAATACATGCATAGGAGAGGGGAATGTACTGAAAAAGTTCATGAATTCACCTATTCTTCATGACAATTTACAACAATCTCCATAGAAGATTTGCAAGTAGATAACTGGTTTGGCTGCCACCAAATCAACAAATTACTCCTTCCGACCAACATTAATTAGATTGAAACAATGCCAAAACTTCTTACGAGCAATCACGTTTGTCAACATATCCGCATGATTATTGGCAGTTCCAATTTTAGATAAACGAATGTTCCCTTCGTTGATAATTTCTCGAACAAAATGAAATCGAAAATCAATATGCTTCATACGAGCGTGATGGACTTGGTTCTTCGACAAACAAATAGCACTCTGGCTATCACAAAACACATCTACATGTTTCTTAGCAATATGCAAGCATTAACTAAACCATACATCCAAATAGTTTCTTTAAAAGCTTAAGTGACTATCATATACTCTCCTTTTGTGGTAGACCATGCAACAGTAGACTGCAATGTTGAACGCCAACAAACATGTCTGTCCACCAGCCATAGTAAATAGATAACCAGTAGTGAATCGTCACTTATCCAAATCACCAGCATAGTCAGAATCCACATAGCCAACTACGAAGTCGTTAAGATTAATGTTAAGGATATTTAGTAATAAATTATAGTTTACATATATATTATATTTGATATTTTATTATAAGGCAAATATCTAATATTAGATATTTGTCTTATTACATAGGTATCTTTCCATTTATGGTTATTTCCATTTATTACTGTTTCTATGTACTTTAATTTATTTGATTATAAATAACATAACTTTCACACCATTTAGGTGTGGTGGATTAATCAAAATTCTTAATTAAACATCTCTTATTTTTTAAACTTGATACCAACATTAATAGTACAGAGAATGTACTTAGGAATTCATTTGACAGCCTGTCAATGCTCGCATATAACGACTCACCATGCTTACCGTGTGTGAAAGATTAGGTCGGGTACACATCATAGCATACAACAAAGCACCAACAACATTTGTATAAGGAACATTCTCCATATGCCTTTTGTCATCACCAAAACTTGGACACATGGAAGCACTAAGCTTGTGATATTGAGACTGATTCAATCNTTTTTTTTTTTTTTTTTTTTTTTTTTTTCTTTCTTTCTTTCGCCTAAATCTTTCATTTCAAATACTTTAGAAATTGATCTTTGAGCTTATCAATCTACACGTGTCTTGAAAGCAATTAACATGTCATCAACATACAAGAGCAAATAGATAAACGATCCATCGTCAAGGCACCAAAAATATACACAATAATCAAATTGATATGAGTGTACTTATGCTCTACCATGAAGTGATCAAACTTCTTATACCATTGCAAGGAGATTGCTTCAGCCCATGCAAAGATTTCTTCAATCTGCATATCAAATGTTGTTGCCCAACTATGTGAAAACCAACGGGTTGTGTCATATATACTTCTTCTTCCAAATCTCCATGCAAGAAAGTAGTTTTTACATTGAGTTGTACAAGCTCAAGATTAAATCGAGCAACCCCACCAAAATCCGAATGGAAGAATGCTTTACCACATGTGAGAAAATCTCATTGTAATCAATTCCTTCCTTCTGCGCATAGCCTTTAGCCACAAGTCGAACCTTATAACGTGTACTAAAAGAGTCTTCCTTTTTTGCATAGACCCATTTACAACCAATTTCCTTCTTACCTTTCAGAAGTCGTACTAAGTCCCAAGTTTCATTTATCTGCAATGACTTCTATCTCCTCATTTATAGCCTCTTGCCAATGTAAGTTATTCGGGCTCTGAATAGCATCTTTGTAGTCGTTGGGAACTCTATCAATCATAGGGAGAGCATATGCTATCGTATCATCAAACCTCGCACGTTTTCAAATTTCTTTTCCTAAATACTCCTCCACCCCACCAAGTTTGCATTCTAGTAGTGTCTTAAAAGTATTTTATAATCTATTTCTTAATTGATCTTAACAAAGGCTACGCGTATTTCCCACAAAAGAGTTGTATTCAACGTAACCTTGATCTATAGATTCATATTCTATTAGATAATCCGAATATGATTCCACATTCATGACATGCACGGATTCTCCGTAAAGTTCGTTTATTTCAAAATAGATCACACATTGATGCAAAAGGTTGAAAAACCCTGCCAGCTTCATTCAGGACAAACATTGTAAGTACAATTATGTGTAGGCAAACACTGGTTGGAGGCTTCTTTAAGAAAAAAAAAAACATTCATGATTGGTCGGAGAAATCTTGGATGGGATATTACCAAAGGCACAAACAGTTATATACCCAACGACAGGACAACAACTCAACCAACAACGACTTCCCTCTCCCATAACCTTGGAATTGTCAAAAAGAATCTCGTCCTTTTCGTTAAGATTCATATTGTTCATTATGATCCAGATTTTAATATACTGAAACCGGCCAGCGGCGACTTTTAGGTTATAACTCTCTTGAATAATATGTCAACTTTTTATCTTTCCTAGTTTTCAAGCATCACCAATGACTTCTTCACTGGAGATGCCAACATGGTTCTACATCGCCTTCATGATAATGGCTGCCATGGCGGACGATGAAGTCGACCGGTCAGCCATCGCCTTGCCGGGCTGCTCGTATCAATGCGGCGAAGTCGAGATTCCATACCCATTTGGACTCACTCCTGAATGCTCCCTTAATGAGGCATTTCTCGTCACTTGCAACACCTCGATTCTTCCCAACAAGCCGTTCGTCGACAACATTCCAATCATGAGTGTTTCGGTGGAAGATGCCGATTTGGTTATCGAAAATCTTGTGGCTAATTATTGTTTTGATGGCAAAGGAAATATGTCTGGCCACAATGAAACGCTTCTTAAGTTTGACAAGTTCACGATCTCAACGAAGAACATCTTCACCGTCGTTGGTTGTAGTACTGTTTCAATGATCGGAGGCATCCTCCAAGATGATGAGGATTACTTGTCGGGTTGTGCATCGTTTTGTAGTAGCTATCGGAATATGCCGAACGGGACGTGCTCCGGTGTCGGGTGTTGCCAAATGACAATTCCTAGTGGATTGAAACAGGCAAGATTTTTGTTAAGAATATTTAGGATAAGTATCTTTTCATTTATTGTTCTTCCCATCTACTTTTAACAGTAAAATTATTGTATGAGAATTAACGAGATTGAATTAAATAGATGAATTTGACGGTGGTGGGAAGTGATGTGACGAACGGTTCGGATATATTTTCGTGTGGGTACAGCTTCTTGGTGGAGGAGGGTGAGTTCAGGTTCTCGCCGGCTTATGTTCCACACTTCCCGAACGCCACAGTGCCCATGGTGTTGGAGTGGTCCATCGGCAATGAGTCGTGTGAGGCGGCTGCGGGCAGCCAAGGGTTTGCGTGTCAGGGAAATAGTAGCTGCCTGAACCCTGCCTTCATGGGGGGCTACCGCTGCAACTGCTTGCAGGGATTCACTGGGAATCCTTATTTGCCACATGTTGGGTGCCAAGGTACGTCAAGTTTTTTTTTTTTTTTTTTACTTTAATTTTTTTAATTAAAAATATTGATTTTAATTCTTTTATTTGGTTTATTTGGTTGGTTCGAGTTTAGAAGTTTTGTCCAAACCTTAAACCGTAGGTAAATGAGCTTGGTCTAACTTTTTTGACGAGTAGAACTCTCCCTATTGAGGTGTCTTCAACTCACGACACTAATGATGTGGAGGAGTTTTGGCTTCAACCCACAAACTGACCCACGTCTCAAACCGTTAGTGGGTGCATATTTATCGTTTGCGACTCTAGTGGACTTGCCTCTACACTAGGCGAAGTCATTTAACTAGACCTTATCTTTACTCCAGGCCAAGGTCTCTCGTAAGCAACGTCACGTCTCATCATCATCTAGACTCCCATCGAATGATCCATTTATCATGATTCCATCTCATGTCTCGAGACAACTCAACCATTGTGGCTTGGCCCACATGTTATTCATCTCATTGGAGCATTTGGAACATCCATTCATTTGGGGTCTCATCTACCATTAAACTCTCCCATATCCATGCTAAACCATTTACGCCATCCGTTTTGGATAGTGGGTGTAATCCAATCTCCGACACATGGGATGGGGCACAATACCGACACACCCGTGTTATCCAGTATTGTCCTTAAAAAAAATCCATTTCAAAGGAAGACATCCTAGACACTCGCCTCGTAACACTGGCCCTCACTGTTACATACGAATGTATCACAGGATAGCTCGATTAGACTCCAGGGCCTAGGGGTGATGGAAAGCTGACACCATGTCTTCCCCTATAGTACAATTTGAGACATTTCCAATCGGGTGGGTGTAGACATGATTTTAACGAACGGGCATACGATGTCATGGAGCATCCGTCGAATGTCTTATTGACATCAAATTTGGCAAGATTTCATACTTCATATGGACGGATTTGACTCTAAAAACTTGACTTTTGAGGTTAAAGCTCAGGATCTTACCCGACCTTTCAACAGATCTATCTCTTACACTTATGTCTACTCATTGCCCCTATCTTCAATGCACACATTATATAACATGCTTCACACGTTCAATTAAGCAACTTAAATTTGTATGTATGCTTAGATATTTTCTTATTCGGCTCCTTGTAGGAAGAAAAGAAAAGAAAAGATTGTGATAACTTACTCTTATGTATTGGTTTGGTCAGACATAAATGAATGTGATGATCCAAATGAAAACGAGTGTACGGATATATGTATAAATACGGTAGGAGGTTATCGATGTGAATGCCCAAATGGATACTCCGGCAGTGGCAGAAAGGATAGCAATGGCTGTGTTCCCCGCCGCCGGTTCCATACTCTCATATTACTTTCTGGTATCACATTCCCCCTTCCAACCTCTTCTTAAATTATCACTAATTCATGATAAAAATATTGTTACAAAAATTAGATAATAACAAATGATCACTAATTCAACAATCACTGTCTTAACGGCAGGTATCGGGCTGGCAGTAATGGGCGTGCTAGTAAGTTCGTCCTGGTTCTACATCGGCTTCAAGAGATGGAAGCTCATCAAACTCAAAGCTAATTTCTTCGAACGAAACGGCGGATTAATGTTAGAGCAACAGCTTTCCATCCGCGATGAAGCCAACCAAACTGCAAAGATCTTCACCGCAGAGGAATTACGGAAAGCCACTAACAACTACTCCGACGACCGAATCGTCGGCAAAGGTGGCTTCGGAACCGTCTACAAAGGCATCCTCCCTACCGGCGCCGCCGTCGCCATCAAGAAATCCAAGGTTGTCGACAACGCTCAAAACAAGCAGTTCATCAACGAAGTCATCGTCCTCTCGCAGATCAATCACCGCAACACAGTTAAACTCTTAGGCTGTTGCTTGGAAGAAGAAGTTCCTCTTCTCGTCTACGAGTTCGTCTCCAACGGTACGCTCTTCGATCACATCCACAAGCGAAAATCGCCGCGGCCGATTCCTTGGAAGATCCGCCTTAAAATCGCATCGGAAACCGCTGGAGTTCTCTCCTATCTTCACTCATCGGCCTCGATTCCGATCATTCACAGAGATGTGAAGTCCACGAACATTCTCCTCGATGAAAATTACACCGCGAAGGTCTCCGATTTCGGTGCTTCGAAGTTAGTTCCCTTGGATCAGGTCGATTTGAACACAATCGTGCAAGGAACTCTCGGATACCTAGATCCAGAGTATCTGCAAACCAGTCAATTAACAGAGAAGAGCGACGTGTACAGTTTCGGCGTTGTTCTCGTGGAATTAATGACCGGAAAAGTTCCTCTATCCTTCAGCCGATCGGAGGAAGAACGGAATCTGTCGATGTACTTTCTAATTGCTCTGAAACAGAATCGGCTGAGAGAAATGTTAGACAAAAATTTGGGCGGCGATGTGGAGTACGAGCAACTGAAGGAAGTCGCGAGCCTTGCGAAGAGGTGTTTGAAAGTGAAAGGGGAAGAAAGGCCGACAATGAAGGAGGTGGCTGCAGAGCTTGAAGGGTTGTTTCATATGGCGTTTGGTCATCCATGGATGGTTGATGATAAATCTCCATTAGTTGAAGAATCAGAGGTTTTGTCGAGTGGAGAAAAGGAGAATCAGAAGGACGATGGTGTTGATTCTGTTGGTCGCGAGGTTGCATCTGGAACTGAGTGTAGGGAAGGGAGTAACCGATATGATAGCTTTCCCACTAACCAAATCATACCAAAAGCAGATTCTGGGAGATAATTTTGGATCACTTTTTAAGTTACTCACACACCATAGGGGAGTTTTTAAACTTTTAATCTATTTTTAATTTTGATCTTGTCACTAACTTTTTATTAGTAGTGATGAACACTACACTATATATATAGTGTAGTAGGTGTTCGAGGTGGGTGCGACCTCATCATAATTTCTAATTTATACTTCTCGTACCGTTGTGGATGTTGTTCTTAGATTCTCTAGTCAAGATTAGTAGAAATCTCTTGAGTAGACCAACATAGAGTCAAATATCATCATTAAGGAGGCAACGATTCTCGTGCCTACACCACTTATTTGTTTATATGATTAATTGTTCAATTGTTCATAAAAATCTTGATCGAGAATTATTTAACATAATATAGTCCGATCCTAGAAGTATTCAGTTTGGTGTTTTCATAAATCCTATTCTCTTAGGCATTCTCCAAATGAGCCCTAGAACAAGAAATTGGATTTTCTAGACATTCTACAAATTATTATTATTATTATTATTATTATATANTTTTTTTTTTTTTTTTTTTTTTTTTTTTTTTTTTTTGCATTTTCTAGATTCGTTCTCATCTAAATTAACCTTCGATTTCTTCAAAAATTATAGATCTCCTCGTGACAATTCTATAGCTATATTGTCATCTATGCTAAAAGATGTAACCACTTGAAATTAGTTTTTTTTGTATCGGTGGTACTTGACAAAAAGGGAATAATGTCTTTCTTATTTCGACCTTTCTTTCCAAAGAGAACGGACAAGAAAAAATTTCACTTCGGAAAAAAAATGGATATGGATACGTGTGGTGGCATTTATTTCTCTTTTTAACCCTACGCTGCTGGTGTCTTTTTACACAAGATGAACATAGAAGTTTTTGATACCTACTACATTTTTTTTCTCTTTCCGCTTAAGTAGCCCAACTCTAAAGAAAAAACATTATTGATAATCCAAAATCATACATATTGATAGATATAACTATTGTTATTTGATCAATAGATAGATAAACTGAAAAAATCAGAACTATACTTAACAATAAAATACTCGGAAACGACCACATACGTCGAAGGGTTTTGGTTGCAGTCGGAAAAAGTAAAAATACTCGGAAACGACCACATACGTTGAAGGTTTTTGGTTGCGGTCGGAAAAAGTAGACGTCTCACTCCTATTAAGATAGGAATTGGAAGGTATGATCCGAAGAAAACGGAGGGGACTAAACGGAAATAAGAGGGATCCACCGAAGAATAAATGATCACTTTAAAAGGAGAAGCTATCAAATGATAAAAAGACCTTTTGTTCTCTTTGATTGGTCTCTCCTAGTTCTCTTTGATTGGTCTCTCCTATAATAAATATCTTTTATATTTTCAATATATCTAAAATTNAGGGAAGAGGAAATTCGATTTCTATGGTATAAAAAAACAACTAAAATAGCCAGGTATAACATCAACTGAACGACAACAAAAAAAAAAAAATTAAAAATTAAAAGCTTCACAATCTATCTACATTATAAGTAACATAAAAGTCAATTAGTTTAGAAAATGATTATCATATCTAACCTAATAATTTTGAACTTCATGCAAAAGTCCACATCAGGTCTACTTACAAGTTCTATATATATTGTAAACATCTTCTCTAGCATTCGTTTTTTATTCAATGATATAATTTCTTGTGTAGACCATCATATTTTATTAGATTGCAACTCATGATTGCCATCTCAACTCCTTAAGCCACAACCTCTACTACGGGATGCAGTTAATACCAAAACATTTGAGGCAAAAACTTCATTTACATTTTGCATTTCGATACTGAAAACATAACACGATACGATACCTCGATAAACCTGTGGCAAGAAGGTCCTCCTCTTCAAGGTTGCTGCTTCCACCTACAACATGAGCAAGGCGAAGCAAGTTGAGCCGTCCTCCTCTACGCATTCCTCACACGTTATGGCAACCATCTGATGCAACGATTTCATTTCAGCATAATGTGAGCGAGGTTTTATACGGTTCGTTCTTCTGATTAGTCGGCATGTAGATGGTGCTTCTTCTTTCGGCATCGGTTGATATACCAAGTTGCATACTTCTGCAGACTTAAGCCAACCAAAATCTTGAGGCTTATGAGCATGACATAGGTAACGCCGAAGAGGAGAGGAACTGAAAGAAACCTCCATGGGAGAGGATTGTATGGAAGAAGGGCAGCATATACTGGAGTTAACACGCGAATGACCTATACACCAAATGCAACAACACTTTATGCATCCAAAATTTCATTCACCAAATGCAACAACACTTTATGCATCCAAAATTTTGAACTAAAACGACCAAACATGCTCATAATCCCCAAGTAAAGATCCATTTCGGGCAGTTCAAGAAGTCTTCATAAATGTTCATGAATCTTTAGTGCACACATGACAGGAACAACATTTTATGCATCCAAAATTTTAAGTTTAAACATCCAAAAATTTGAACTTAAACGAAAAAACATGCTCATAATGTGTCATGGCAACTTTTCAATCATTAATGAAAAAGTTCTTTTTCCATTTAGAGAAATATTTGTCTAAATTATAAAATAAGCATCCTTACCACGCATGCCGGCGCAACGGGAACAAATGTCAAATTTTTCTTTGCATCTTCACATGGCATGTTAAGAGCCTAATGATGGATGTAACAACAATTGAAAAAGAGTTACATTATGTATATATGGGACAATGTATTAATGAATTAAGGAACAAATAAAAAGATAAATGAGAAAATCATGAACCTGTTTGCAAAGGTCTTCAAGAAACTCTGAGTATGCGATAGGCTTTATGCCGTTGAATTTAGCTAAGAATGAGTGCTTTATGATATCAATGAGCATTTCACAGATGAAAACCATGAGAGCGTTCTGCAGCCACCCAAAAAAAGTTTTAAGAAAAGTAGTTGCTACTAATCAATTTTCATAATAAAATGTTCCAAGTAAAGATGGCCGAGAGAACTTACATAGAGAAAACTCCCAAACCAGGGACCCTCCGCCTCCAATATGTTTTGAGCCAGCACAAACAAGAGAAATGCCAAAATGTGGAATCTTTCGATTGAATCTATCAAAATAAATAACATCAAAGATGTAGTAGGATGCAAATGTTATGCTTCTATTTTACTTCTATTACTTTTGGGTTTCAGATTATGTGGATTTACTAGAGTTCATTTGCTACAAGACTCCTGATTGTGACTGTGCAGAAAAGAAGCCGACATACCAAAATAAACCAAACTGTGAATATTGTCTTTGCTGTAACGTTTAAACACATTGCTTTTTATCTCTGCGAAGTTATTAGACACCAGCAAAGCAAGCAAGGCGTTGTTATGAGCCACTATACAGGTGGATAAGGTAATTGCCTGAACTAATAAGATAAAAGAATGAACAAGTATGAATAGTCAAGGAGCCAAAGGAGAATCATAATATCTATAACCATGAGAAAAATTCCAGAATTCCAAAAGAAGGATATTTGAGGCAGCCACAGCGAGAACTTGATCAGAAATGAATCTTCCGATCCAGAAGCCCATGTTTTCAGGTGGAGAATTTGCAAGTCCCTCTGCTGAATTAAATAAAGTTTGCAACACATCTCCACCAAAACTTTGAAATAGTTTATCAAATATCTGAAACAAGGGGAAAAGGATAAAGAATATTGCTATTCTGAAACAATAAAACTTTTCATAGTAATCAATAATGAACAGAAACACAATAGTATAAGCAATTTTCCCAGAGATACAAAACAACAGAATGTTTGACAAACATAGATCAAAACTGCAAAAGGAAGAAACCTTTTTTCTCCAACGTCAAACTAAAACTAAAAGAATACTCTTCTTCTTGGTGGTGTCCATACCATAAGGGTCGGGGTTGGAGAGAACCCCCTCCAGCATAATGTTCTTAAGGCTACTCATTGGAAACAATGATGGATTTGAAGGAAGTTTCAAAAGATTGGGAGGACATTAGGAATTTAGTCAAATTCAGTCTTGATTTAAGTGGTGCACTTACAGAGGTGGAACGGGAGGGCAAGCAGGGAATTGTACCCTCTTAGTATGTTGTAATTCAAAAAGTATATCTAAATACTTATACTTTATAGTTTTTGTAGTTCAAATTTTATATATATACAAAGTTAGATGAGCTTGTCCCTCTCTACAAAAAATTATGGTTTCGCCCTAGTTGTTTTCGCATTTGAAGGATGTTTCAATAGATTGGGAGCACATTAGGAATTTAGTCAAATTCAGTATGGGTCTAAGTGAGGCACTTTCCTGGGTAATTACAGATGTGGAACGGGTGGGCAGGCAGAGAATTGTCCCCTCTTAGTATGTCATAATTCAAAAAGTAAACCTAAAAAAATGTACATTATAGTTTTTGTAGTTCAACTTTTGTATATATATACAAAGTTAGATGAGTTTGTCCCTCTCTACAAAAAAACATGGCTTCGCCATAATTGTTTTCACATTTAAACCAACTGAGGTCCTTTAAGTCTAAAAAAAGAAATGGAGAGAGGGATAGACGTGGATCCACTTTCTCAATCTTTCTCAGTGTGGACATCAAAACAAAATCCAACGAAACCCAATTGAAATGAGCAAAGATGTTTCAAAATCAAGCTTTTGGAAATAAAATTCTTCCATCAATTTTAATAACAAGTTACTAATGACAAAATCAATCTTCAGAAATTGCACTACTGTTGGAATCATCTAACATTCATGCAAGTATCAACATCAGGTTATAAAAGGTATCAACACTCTGGTAGGAGTATTTTCAAAATCAAGCATCAAACATGATTACTCACAAATTAATGATTCATGCATTTGAAATCTATCAAATCGATAAAGCACTAGATTAGAAGTACGATTATTCTACACCCGATTCTCAACTAACCTCCAATACATTGTAAACAACATATAGTTTAATTGTTCCTTGACCACGAATCATGTGATAAATTAAGCTGATATCTGAAAAAGGTTTAAAATATAAAAGAAATATTAGCCACTTAAAAATGTATCATGAGTACAAATAAGACTTTTTCACATTCCACGGAACAAAATTATACTCATCTAGGAAGCATAGACACAATTTCTTGAAAAGAAACAATGTGAGGACATTCCAAAAATTCAAGTTGGAAGATATTCTCATTGAAGGATGATGAGAAGAAGAAAAAAATGCTGAATATATGCACTTAACACCATAAAAGGGGGGAAAAACTAAATTTCTCAGCAGCAACAAACAGGAGGAGGAGAAGGTTCAAAGGAGAAGCTCTGTCTATAGTCTCAGGAGAAACAAAGAAGAGGGATCAAATGTAATTATCTTTTTGATATTCAAAATTGCAATAAATTAAAATTTGTCATCAGTATACATGCATGTAAGTAAAACTTTATAGACACAATTCATAGTCTTTGAAAGCACTGAAGTGCAAAAAAAATATTCAAAACTAAAAGTATTCTTTAATCAACTGTGACCCTGTATGTCTGAAATTGTTCCACATTTGCGTCCCAACCACTTGCATATTAATTGTTCGAAAAATAGCTTATTTTAAGAGTCTGTGCACTGTGTCTATATTCGCACTTACTCAGATACTCAAGCCACTAGTCTAATTGCAAAACAATCAATAAGAAAAGAGAACAAAAAAACTAGAATCTGAACACATCGCATACCCGTCAATTCTAAGAGGGCAACTCCGGATGCCATTATTAAAAAACAGCCAAAATCTGATAACTCTGCTGAAGAAAGTCTTCCAAAAGTCCTGTTACGAAGGTGACTACGTAAATGTTTAAACATCATTAATTACTGTGTTTAAATCAATTAGAAACAACGAGCTAATCAAGTATCTTGTTCAAGGACATGATGCTTGTTCAGGTGAGAGATATCAAGAAGGTGTTCACAATATGTGACTAAATTATTGGCTTCAAGTGTCTACAATAGTATTTTTAGAACAGATCAAAACAAGTAATAAAGCATAAAAGAAACCCGTCACACCACAAATTGCGATCAAAATGTAAGTTAGTTCTGGAGTTAGATCAAAAGAGAATGAATTGAAAGGCATAAATTCTTCTCTACCTACGTCTATTTTTGTTGGGAAATTTATAATGATCTATGTAGCATGAATTGTTTAGTCTCTCACTACCAAATGTCGCTTTCTGGGTACCAAGCAGCCAAAATATATAGAATATAAACATGCTAGTATTGAACAAACAATAAGATAGAAGCTCCTTCGTCCAATAATCTGATTAAAAATGAAGAATCTTGCTTTTGAGCCCGAGTCTTTGGTCATCGAAAATCATAAAATAAATTCAATTTTCTTAACAAAAAACAGTCTTTCTTTGATAAATTTCATCATTGATATCTACAAGTATATATTTGCATTTAAAGGCTAGATCCCTGAATGACTTGACTCTTCTAAGGCAAATGCAATATCAGCAGTTTCATATAAACTTCACTAAGAAAGGGATGTTGAAGCTGATAACTAACCTTGTACTAAAAAGCTTCCAAAGTGTTATCAGGATCCTTGTTGGCATAACGGTTAACAATGAAAGAAATGAATCAAGGCAGACAAAGAAGCCGACATCTATGAGCTGCAACAAGTTCAAATTTAGGAGTAACTGTTGGGAACAAGACTGATCAAGCTGAAAGCTCTTACCCTCAGATTCCCAGCCCCACGCCCCCCAAAAAAATGAATGGGGGTAAATTTCATTTTTAGATAACGGAAAAACTAAATTCTATTTATCAACAAAGTATAAACTCACGGTTACAAAACAATGTAAAATTCACTTAAACAACACTCATGACCAACATAACTGCCAAATAATTGGTTTGATTAAAATGATCAAAAAGCCAAGTCTCAATAGAACTAAGACCATGTTCATGTACTAAAAAGTTTGCAACTCTCAAATTGATAATTATGAAATAAGAGCTAAGGCTACCAATTCACATCTCCATGGCAAGCGAAAGATGGTATCATAGACTCTTTCTCGTTCTTTCTCATTGCCAAAAGTGGTAGTGATCCGCAATGAATTTCCACTAAACATTTCCTCCATGTAGGATTTAACTGGTGATTTGTCTGCAGAAAATGTATCTAAAGCGAAAGGTCAGTAATATGAAGAAAGCATAACAGCAGATGAAATAAATTGAGGCACATAGGAACCAGAGCAACACAGGCTCTGGTTAGACTCTGCTTCCATCTGCTTCAACTACATTTACTTAATATGAACAAGAATAAGAGAGAATAAGACGGAAATCAATCAAAATAGTTACAAATTGTGGAATGTGAATAAAATTTCTTATATTGTATTTATTAAAATTCTGGCCAAATTGCATTTTATCCCTAATTTTTCCCATGTACTTGGTCCCTACGTTTCAAATCTTAGAATTTAACCCAAAGTTTATACAAATAGGTCTGAACAGTTCAGGTTCCTATCATTATTTTCTGTTTGATACAGTGATAAAATACTGAGTAGACATCTTTTTATTGTTTTTATATTATTAATATAGCATTTAAATAATTTTATATTTTTATTGCTTGTGGCAATAAATTATATATGTTTTTTGTTAATCAACTAAATTAAACACCAAAACTGTCAAATTGAACATAGTTTAATTAGTTAATGCATTATTTTTCGGTCAAAAGATCAAAGGTTCGAATCTCCATCTCCTTACATGTAGTTAAACTAAAAAAAGGAAAATTTAAATAAAACACCAAAAGAACAAAATCAAACACAAAAACAAAAAATTTCTTCGTCCTCTTTTTTTGCCCAGAAAGCAACAAAAAAAACCTTCTTTCTCCATTTCTTCATTCAACAGACTTGGAAGGGGTGACCATAACCCCAGAGATAATAAAAGAGAGATCTAAATAATTACTTTGTTGTGCATTTCAAGAAATCTCTGGGGTATCAGACTACCACCAGTTCAAGCAAACCATTCATGCCTCATCTGTACTCCTGCAGTTTAGCAAGGGCTTGTCCAAACGGAAGTGCTTTAGCTTACAAGCCTCAATGATGGTCTCCTTGATTACCACCATATTTTTTATCAATCATTACAGGAGTATAACCATATCACCACAACGGACTCTTACCACACATATTATCTCATTCCAAAAGAACATCCCTATATCATTTCATCTACATCAACAACGGATGAGCAAATGATTAACAAACAGAATCTTCTTTCTAAATGAATTCACATAGAAATGTCTGATGAAATGCTACAAAAGTTTCTCATTTCTCAACTGCATTTTAACAAGAACTACATAATTATCCCTCCCTGTTGTTTGCTAGGAGAAATAACTTCATGAAACATTCACTTTTGAGTGAAGTCCTTTGTGCCTAATAGGTTCCATTCTCCACTTCCCTATTCCTATAAACTTTAGGTTTAATGGGGGCTTGTACCAAATCTAAAAACAAATCATCCAACCAAGTAGATTGCCAGGATAAAGCAAACTGCACAAAATCTTAACCTTCCTTCTTCAACTACTCTCATCTTCTTCACAAGGAATTTTCATTTGTATCAAAATTACTGTAAACACCTTCTGCACCATCTTATACAATCCTTATTTTGGTGTTTAGTATAGTCTGTTAGTGTACAATTAAAACATCAAAAAAAGCGAGAGAAAGACATTGGAATATTCGACTTCTACTGGGGTAACAATGAACAACTGGCATGCTCATTTTAATAACAATTGGAAGAGATGTGTTCCCTCTCCCAATAAATCATATCATGCCAAAAAGAAAACCATCATGGGTTGCACTAGTCGCCAATAAGGCTCATGTAAATGAAGAATAACCAAAGTGCATGCAAGCACTCACAGATATCAAAAACAAAGAATCATACCAAAAAAAAATGGAAGCACTGCATTCGCAATTTGCAACAATTTGTACAATTAAAGGCAAACCTAAAGGGTCATAATAGATCCAGATGCACTGCATAATGGGTGGAAACGGTCAGGATTATTTTCCTAAACAATTTTTTAGTTATTCAAAAACATAAAACAGAATCAAGCTTTCTGCATTGCTTGATTGATTTAATTTTTATGCAAACAAGAAATGTCCACTGCCATCCTCTTGGCCAATGGAACATTCGTTCAATAGCCAAGAGACTAAAATTTGCAGTGAAATATTTTACTACATCAAGAGCAAATAATGATATTCCAACAATCTACTACGTCTTCAACTAACAAACGGGCGATGCTAAGGGAATCCATAAAAAAATCATAATTAACAAGGAAAGTTCACTTACAAGGGTCCTGAGCCATGAGCCGCTTCCAGTCCAAGGACCCTGCAGTCTCCAATCTTTGCACCACATTTCCGTTCGGCTCACTTTTTTGCTTTACTCCAGAGTTCGTTTCCACGCAAGACTCCACGTTCCCATCATCGCCAAATCTTGATGATGCATCATCTCCATTCACAGTTCTTTGCCTCAACTCACCGAAAATAAACCTCTCATTGCGCAAATTTGGGCAATCCACCTCTGTCGTCTGCCCCAACATCGATACGCTCCCTCTACTCTCCTCGGGAACAGTCAACTCCTCACAAACCACAGTCCCAGTAGAACATGTACGGAAATTCAGTTCCAACCCCAAGCGATTCGTACAAATACTACCTCTGTTTTCGGAAAGTCGCCCCCAGTCTTCGCACTTGTCAAAGACGGAATTAGAGATCATGCATTTGTCAGCGATCGGTTCCTCCGGAATTGAGAAATCCGAAGGTGCCGTCATCGTCATTGCCTTATTCTTCTTTGAGCCACGATGCCGCTTCTTTTTCCGATTGGGCTTCTCAATCGAATGATGCGATACGGAATCTTCGACGCCATTTGAAACTAGATCAGATTTTGAGCCCAAAATTAAGGATCTATCATCTTCAGAAGAACCGCTTCCGCGAAGCACATCGAAAGACAGCTTTCTACCACCAGATCTCAATTCCATGACTGACCAAAAAAAATTGGGAATCAAAGTGCAATTCTAGACTTGTTCCTACGTATCCCAATGAGGAAGAGCGATTGCTTTGATCTTGGAAATGGATTGTGGGATAGAAATCTAGGAATTGGAATCCAGAACAGGGACGAAACTTGGATTCAAATTCAAGAATTCATCAAATGGAGACCTAATGGGCGACAAATACTATTGATTTCGCCCTATGGGAGAATTATGGACAACAATTCCCTGCCCAAGAATCCTTCACAGNTTTTTTTTTTAATTATTATTTAATTTTATTGGTTTATTTTTTTATTTCTTTTTTTGAGAAAGAGGAAATCTTCATTAATATTGTAAGCTTAATTTGTGAGAGACAGATAAGAAAAATTAACTAAAATGAAAAATTGCAATATTTGTTATTGAATTAAATAAATAAATAGTATATTTATATATTTATATATAACCAAATTTTGCTTACGTGTAATTCAAATAATTTAATTTATAATTATTTAGGAATCTATTAATTTTATTTTAATTCAATATGCCAGCAAACATTTTTATTAAAATAGATACACGGTGTTATGAGTATACACGTTGCAACTATATATGTGTCGTGAAAATCATTTTCAATTATTTACTTTAATAATAAAAATAACATAGTTGAACGTCTCTTTTTCAAAGTTTAGAAATGAATGTCATTTACTACAACTTAAATGTGGAATCTCATCGTGACTTGATGATTCGATGATCTCTAATATTGTCACCTTTACATAAGAGTTATTGTCTTTGCTGGAAACATTGTTAAATGTGGTTTCAGTATTTAAAAATACTTAATAAGTGACTCGACGGTTAGGATTGAGAAGTGCAATCACGTACAATCATAGATCGTGGTAGGACCTATGTTTCATGATTATTCCTCTCTGCGTAGTTCACGCATGCACATAAACAGTTGGAGTAACGGCCACATTAAAAAAAAAAAGGACTCATGAGAATTTCGGTGAGTGTCGGAATTCTCGTTTCCACTTCAGCCACACTCTCTCCCCGACCCTCACGCTGCACCAAAGACGAGACAAACACCTCCTGCCCCACTCCAGATCCCCTATAAAAAGGAATAAAGAGAGAGAAAGAGTTTGAAAGTTTTCTAGCGAGGCCAATCCCACAAACCGACGCGAAGAACGAATGAACCACGCTGCAAAAAAGACCACCGACGACTACACATACATAGGAGGTAAGTTTCCATGCCTTGACAACGTTGTTCTTCGTCGAAAATGAAATGTGGGTTTCATACTTTTGGGACCTCGTAGATCTATGTTGTTATAGGTGATTACAAGTCGTGAAACGTCGCAAATTTTCGCGATAATTTGAGTAAGGAAGAAAAAGTCCGTGGATTTCGGGTCAGATTTGGATCGGGTACCCAACGAATAACCCAATACCATCGGCAACCCATAACATCTACCCAACATACAGCCTCGACCCACTTGCAAAGGTGCAACATCTACAACGACCTAGTACCCGCAGCAATCCAGCACCAATCCGCGACCCACACCTCGACCTGACTCGACCTGCACACGCGTCAACGCCCCGTTGCGTCACGTGTCACACCTACAGCAAAAAGCCCCTTCGACTTAAATGGCTTAAACGACTCGACTTGGCGACTCAAAAATTAGCTTCTCTGCTCAGTAAAGGATAAATACACAATTTTCTACCGTTTCGACCATCCCGAAGCTGAATTTGACCTTGTTTAAGGCAATTAAGGTTAGTATAAGGTTAAATTTCTTGATATAAGTTAAATTTGAGTTATTAACGAAACAGGATGCACTTTCTATTAGGAAATAACAACCAGCGATATTTGGAGCAATTTCAAGGAACAAGAAGCGAAAGTAATCAAACTTAGGAAAAAACCTAGCTAAGACCAACCAAGTAAGTGGCTCTACCATCGATTTTATTATAATTGTGTATTGTATGATGACACATGCCTGTGGCTTCGCACATGTTATATGCCCGTATATGCAAACTCTTATGAAATGATATGTATATAATATGATACGTGAATATTATATTTATGTGATGAATTGATATGTTTATGATATGATATGTTGAAGGCTTGCTTGAGTTATGTTATGTGACTGTAATGATATATGGTATGGTATGATACGTGCATGATGTGAATTGTTATGTACAAAGACATGATAAGTTATGATATCGTTTATGTTTGATATAAATGATATATGATATGATTGACATGCAAAATGACTAATTGGCATGAAATACAACCCCGATACACGCATGGAAGACATGATATGAAAGAAGACGCTAGCAGGCTTAGTGTATATGATAATGAAAAATATAAAATTGTTAAGATCTTATGCATTATTGTGTGTTCATGCATCAAGGGATACCCTTTCTCCTTTTACGATAGTACGGACGCATACTCTACGAGACAGGGAAACAATCATTTATGTTTACCATAATGCTGTCATGACAGTCGTTATTCCTAACGTGTGTTTGACATCAACCGCTACCAGAAAATGTTCGCCCTGAATATAAACTAATTGTTTTTATTGTTTGACAATTTCATTTTTGTATTTTTTTAAGAGGAATCACTCCGATGAAAATTTATTTATTTTTAATGATATAGATTGGTTTGTGTTATTTACTGTACTTGAAGAATGTTGCATTTGTGGCGAAGGATTTGTTTTGGTGTTTCAGTTTGGTGATGAGCTATGCGTCCGAATAGTTTTTACATTTTTAAAAAAAATTGATGTGTTCTTGGTTTCTTTTATGTTGCCTCCAAGGATGATCACAAAATTTAACTTTGGTTCTTCCGATTTTCTCCATGAGGAAACAATTTGGAGACCTGAACTGAAGAGGCTGTACTCAATTTCTTTTTCTCCTCATTTTCTATAAAAATAAAAAATAAATAATTCCTTCATGTATTACTTTTTACTATTGTATTATTGTATTTTCAATTTGTACGACTAATCAGCTGAATCATATTTAGATTTGACGACATACATGAATTGTCTCAAAATATGCGCAGATGTGACTAGTTGTCAAATTCTTCATACTCAAAAAAGTTATAATATTGTTTTCAAATCTTCTCTCATTCTTACTTTTAAACTCCTTTCGAAAATTTCTATGCCTCTGTTTTCTAACACCTTCTCAAAACGGGGATATAGGCTAGAGCATACATTGTCTGACCGTATGCGATGTGAATTCAAGTTGGTTTGACTCACTTAGTGTTGGGAGTGAGTGCTACATAATCACTGCCAGTTGGCTTGACTCACTCGATGTTAGGAGTGAGTGTTGCATAATTGCTGCCAGTTGGCTTGACTCACTCGATGTTAGGAGTGAGTGCCGTACAATCGCAAANAAAAAAAAAAAAAAAAAAAAAAAAAAAAAAAAAAAAAAAAAAAAAAAAAAAAGAAGAGAAGCGATTGTGTGGGTAGAGCAACATTGATTAACTATGACATGACACATTCGGACATGGTATATGAAGTGCCTCATCTAGGAGTCTCTATCTGATGTGGCTTTGTATTTAGGTTCCAAAAACGGGTAAAATTGAGAAAAATGCACATGTGAACGAGGACAGATTCACCATCAAGATGTTCTTGAGAGGAGATTTTTTTATTATTGTTCCAAGGAAGTTCAAAGCTTGTGTTGCTTTACCATTTGGGGTAAATCATAAGCTAGAAGTTCCTAAAGTTCCCATCAGGTGCTCGAGGTAAGCTATATTCGGGCTATATTCCGGCTGAAGCATTGGTTCCCCATAACAAATAGGCTAGCTCAAGATCTCAATTGCCTATCTTATGCTCAAGCAGGCCTGCAGTTCCTCGACAACACTTCAAAGTGCATTGTATTGTCTTACATGAGACGAGATATTCCTCACTCCATGGCATTAACACCTTTCACTCATCCATTCTGCCTGTGGCGTAGATGCTTAATTGCATTTTGAACGTCAATCAGATTGATAGCTTTGTACTTTAGGAGATGGGGCAATGTTCTTTCGGATCCCCTCAACCAACTAAGACATTTCTTCATCAATTCCTTTCACCCCCTATCACAACAAGGCAGAGCTAACCCACTGCANCTTTTTTGACTGACCGGATCCCCCAACTAAGACATTTCTTCATCAATTCCTCTCACCCCCCTATCACAACAAGGCAGAGCTAACCCAACATTCTACTGCTAATAAAAGGCCAGCCCATTCGACGAAGCAATCTTGGACCCTCTTGGCTGCGCTGTGCTTGGATACACTTGTATTCCACACGCCAGCGATGAGATTCAAACCGCCCCCATTCAGTGGTTCCCGTGCCACCACAATGGCATGGCATCGAAAGTGTGACCGGAACCTGTCCCTGACACTTTTTTTTTTTTTCTTCTATATTAGTCTTTCTATTTTCAGTTCATGTTTTTGTTTCGTTTTTTGATGTCTAAAATGTATAAAATAATAGTTAAGGATCAAGCAAGTTATTTTATAAGTTAAGACAAAGCATAGTAATCAAAGTAGAATAGATATGCAAATCAAGTCTGTCAAGTTCTTACCTTAGTAGGCATTTGCTCGCAATGCTTCGATTGAGACTTTGAATATGATAGAAGCCCATCTTCAAATAATTTCGTACTTCATTGCCTCAACTTCACCAGCTTCTACTCATTATGACTACTAGACACTCTCTATTTCCATGATTCGTATTCATCGGAAGATCTTCAATCTTACCTTTTCAACATTCTCAAACTTGGCCACTGCTTCCACATAAAATAGCCTGCATAGTTATTTTGAAGTGTATCACTTTCTGCATACATAAACATATCCAAATTCTACATTTATCATCACATATTCACCTGCTAGTGCCATCTTTAATAAGCACCACACTGAGCACTTTCTGGTGACATTCTTCAGAATTCAATGGTCCCTAGAGTTCAGACTAGCCAGATCATTATGCCTTTCGTGCAGGTCGAAGATTACCCGACAACACACTCCAGTTACATGAAACTTACTACCAAGGATAATGTTGTTAACTGGGTTTACCTCCATTTTTCGAGCTACTTTGGCCAGACAGCTCCTCCATAACTTGAAGAGAACCATCAAAGATATTATCGGAGAGGTCAAAAGCAAGCACGGTTGCATATGGCGAGCTAGTTTTCCCTAAACTACTGCCATATAGATAATGTTCCATGCATACTAAACAAAATGAGTTCAATTTGCATTACCCATCCCCAAACAAGTAGAAAAGATTGCCTATGGAACGCTGTGGCCCCTTTCTATCAAAATCCACCGCTGTTTCATGTGTCCTTATCCGTTGGGAAGGAGGCTAGCAAGCATGAAAAGAGACTAGGAAAGTCCATCACCTTGCACAACAACTTTCGAGTTAGTATTGGCGTCGATAAAGAGTTACTTGAACATTGCTTCAGCCAATATTACCATTCTATTTCATGGAAAGTAAGATTAAGGTTCAAATTAACTTTACCTCGCATTCTTCACTTTCAGCTAAAGGATCCTCGTTGATCTTGCCGGCACCAGCTTTGAAGAACCTGCTTTTCCAGATATATCTATACATGCTTTTTCTAAACATGGCTGGATCAAATAAACCTCAAAGTTGATCTTTAAAATAAAAACGCTGTAAATTAGAAAGAGCTTAAGAAAATAAATGGTCATCTTATGAAGGCACATGATATGTTGAAGAAAGAACACATAGAAGTCAACATTAGATACAAAATCCCGAAATATAGCATACATTACAAATGATAATATAATAAATATATATCTAAAGAAAGCCTAAGAATACGTACAAAAGGCATCATTTCCTCTAGTTGTCATTGTGTTAAATGGATTTTACAATAGAACAGAAACATCAGCCTTCTCCCAATCCTTGGAGATTATATACCTCTCATGGTACAAAGTGAGTAAAACAATACATGGTTGATTCTCACCTAGATCTCCTTTAATCAAACAGCGTCCTGGTTTCTCAGAATCTTCAGTTTAAGATGTGCCAAGTTTCTTTTACACAGACTACATACATCATTCCAAGTTATAATCTCCCAAAAAGTCAGCATGCCTAAATGTCCAAAACCTATCGAGTCCATGAACATAATAAAACAAAATTCTAAGAGATTAAAATGTGTAATCAGTCAGCATGAAATAATTTGTGCTTCAGACCTCTTTTATCAACTATTTATATCAAAGGTTAGCCAGACCCTCTTCATAATTTAGGGTCTTGGCCGCAGTAAGAAGCATGTCCATTCCTCTCCTTCCTGTATCCGATTCCTGATCGCCTCCATTGATCCGTTTCTTGCCTGAATTGCCATAACCCCCAAATGTATCTTTCCCTCTCTTACTACGCTTGTGTTCAAAATTCTCATATGCCCTTTTCACCCTACGTATTGCCTCGATTCCAGCTTCACATTTGCTACAAAACCATTTTCCTTTTGGAATTTCAGCAAGTGGTGGTCTCATACAGTAAATGTGGTATCCATGATCGCAGCCATCACATAAAACAATCTTGTCATCATCTTGATTTATGAGGCATGCTCTGCAAAGACAAGAAGGGCAGTACCAGCATGTATCGTAAGATTTTAACTGTTTCTTTGTCAAGCACCTGGTGTGATAACATTTGTGAGGGCAGAACAGGTGGCTGCATATTCTAAAATTATCACCACTTTCTACTTCATTTCCACAAATTTTGCAAGGGCCCAAATCTTGGCTGTCATTTAGTTGTTCAATTCCATCATCTAAACAACAGTTCAGATTCTCATTGACTTCACTAGTTTCCAGAATTTCACCAACTCCATTGGCTAGCATTGTGGGCGTATTCAACCTCTCACATACTACACAGTTTTCATGACACAAACTAAATCCACTTGAAATGCAACTAGCACAGAACCAACTCTTAAGGGGAATCTCCTTGACGGGAGGTTTGATGCAAGATATATGGTAAATTTCCTCGCATGAATCACAAACCAGACAATCAATCCCTTCTGCTTTCTCTCCACAACTTCTGCAGGCACAAACTTTATACACACCATAACCATCCATATGCTCTGCTTTAGCATGAGAAGGTGATTCCCGCGTAGAGAACTAGATGGACAAGAAATTTGCATGTCAGCAAAAATAACAAATTATTTTAAAAAATCCAACCCTAACTCAGAACAATTGGAAAATTAGTTTCAATGCTGTTAACAAACCCTTTAAATGCACTTAGGACAATGTGAAGTCATAACTAGGACAAGGTTTAGAAGTGTTCTTAATTGTCAAGAGGTTGAAATCCGATTATGATATACTTGCTGATATTTTCATTACAGTTATTTACATTACAATGTGAAGTCATTAGTTTATTAAAAAGATATATTCCTTTTTTTAGCATAATAAAAAATAATTTTATTTAAAATAGAAGAACCAGGGTAGAAAAAGAGAGCACGGAGGCCCAAGCCAAAGGGGAGTAGTAAAAGACCCCTAATTTAATGAGAATGAAAAAAGTAGAGAAGTTACATCAAAGGTTAACATAGAACCATCCGGGCAAAGCTTGAGAGGAAAGTATTGATATCTCTAGGACAGCACTAAACCATCCCAATGTCACAGCATAAAAAAGACCAGCAGGAATAAACAAACTAACTATTATTGAATATTGCAATTTGTGGTCTCCCAAACAATTCAGGCAAAACTGGAACGAATAAAAGCATGGGTCCTTTTCTGCAAACTGTTACCTTTGTTGAGATACTAGCATGGTAGGTAAGGATCACAAAAAAAACTTGACTTTACTAGGAATATTTCCCTTCCAATCATCCCAACAATGTGCTTTCCAGTATTAAAGTTAAGAGTAGGTGGGCTTGCATGGAAAAAGTACCCCAGGAGTCTAATCCACACTAATGTTCCTCCAACTATGAACGGTGTGCCTCAGCTTCATGGGCAGAACCAACCATTTATTGAAATCCATGTCTAAGAGTTTTCCTTCTCCAACTCTAGTGCTTCGTCATTTTAGCATTCCCTAATGGGCTGTTTGCAATTTTTCTCTTTTCCCATGGGTACTCAAAACCCATCCACATGTTCAGCAGCCAACAAGGCATAGCCACATAGCCATATTAATCCAATGGAAATAAGTTTCATTTTTTATTTTTTATTTAATAGTAGAATAAATATTAAATATTAATTTTAACTGATAAAAGCGGATTAAAGTTAATATAAAATCTATTTAATTTAGATCAACAATTTAATTTAGTTGGCAAAAGTACGTTGAGATCAATTGACTGATAAATAATCTAATTTATTCAATCAATTGATAATTGGTTAGTTCTAATTTATAAAACAATATTTCATTAATATACTAGTAAACAATTAATTAGCAGCCCACCCTTGATCTCTTAAACCATAAATGCTAACAAGCTTCTTTCAAAGATCATTTTCTCGTTTGCAAACCTCTAACATCCATTTGGAGAGGAAAGCAAACCATCCTTTCTTGATCTTTTCAAAGCTTGGATCACCAGACTCGTGAGGTAGGAGAACCCACCAACAATAAGCCAGATGGCCCCAAAAGTCAGACCATGAAGTTCCTAATCAGACCTTGAAGCTCCTAACATGACATTCCATCTTTTATGTGATCCCACCATGTGAAATCCCTCATTTTCCTACTGTGGAAGGCTAAATCCCAAATGTGAACTTCTTTGTTAGGGAAGTTTGGGTCGAAGGGTGAACACCCTGAATTGTGTTTTGAGGCATTCATCCTTCGTGGTGGATCCACATAGGTGAGTTCTTTGGAAGAGAGCGGTTGAGGACCTAGATCATATTTTTGTCAATTTATTTGTTCTATTTCGCTATTTCACATCTGTTTGCTAGGAGCAAAGTTTACAGCTCTATGGCGGAGGAGGTTCTTTGTAATCCACCTTTCTGTTCTAGGGGCCAAATCTTGTGACAGGGCTTCTTCGTAGTTCTTTGGAACCCCTAGATTGAAAGGAATAACAAGATATCTAGGGATGTGAAGTGTTATTAGAAGGCTTGTTAGGTATAATGTCTCTATATAGGCATCGGTCTCTAAGGATTTCTGTAATTATCCACTGGGTCTTATGATCTTGAACTGAAGCCTCTTTTTCTATAATTAGGTTCGAGGCTCCTTTTTTAGGTCGTCTTCCTGAATACCCTACCATTTGCTTTTATTTCCTTTTTCTATTTCTTTCTTTTATTTTTTGAATGAAAGCTCAGTTTCTCAAATAAGAGAATTAGTTGTCGCTCCTCTATTTAATACCCAAGAGTTTTGAGCTTGCGCCATGGAAGATAAAGAATACTTAAAAGGTTACTATTTTGACAAGGACTCTCTCAGTGGAGAGGGTAAATATTGCTGACAGATTGCAAAGAGTATCCTTACCTAATAAAGAGAAGACCTTCCTCATCTACCTTTTCATTATTCCGTTAGCAAAAAACTGTGGGAGCCAATACAAGGCTTTGGATGCTCCTAGATATTTAACTTTGTGTCAAAAATAATATCTTCCATCTCTTATGTCGGCATAAGCCTAAAAGAATAGCTAAAGTACTATGGATCAATAAGCTTAAAGCTAAATTTTAGGGTATCTGGATCGAGAGATCGAAATGGCAAACAATTGGTTTGGGAAATAATAATCTTCCTTACATCAAACAAATAGATGTTACTCTATTAATAAAACAATGGATGATGATCAAAAGTTATGGAGCTTCATGCTGTACTCTTTTTTATGTCCTTAGTAATTAAAGGCTAACTTTTGTTTCACAATAAATAAATATAGGAGATATTCTCCGTGTTCCCTTCAGCTTGACAATATTCCACCAACTGCTCCCACCTTACCTCTCTTTGGTAAGACATTTTGTCTCACTAATGGGATAGGCCAAACAGCCTAGGCCAAAAAGATATAGCCTTCTCAAGCTCGAATACTAGATAATACTAAGTCCATGGTTCACCACATTTTTTCTAGAATCTACAAAGCCATTTTGTTAGAAGTTCCTCTTGTTTCTACTTTCAAATTTTCAATGCCTAATCTAACACTCCCCAACGGTAATGAAATTATATTCCCATTAACTACGTGACATAACTCCCTTCCCTGTAGCATTCCAAAGAAAAGTTATTAATTTTTCCATCTAACAAGTAACACTGTTGGTTTTTAGGTATTTGGAAGACAGACATATTGTACATATGCTTCTTATGAAAAATAGCCTTACTTAACATGGATGATGGACGTGAGAAAATCCTGCCTGCATGAAACATTATATAGATGAGGTTGATGATTAAGAAGGTAGACCTAGGACCTCAAGATCCCAAGATCCAAACGAGGAGTCACTTAGAGGAACCATTGAAGAAAGTGGTAAATGGTGGTCGTGAATATAAAGGATGAACCAAGCCAAGGAAAATTCACCGTCGCTAAGTGTCCAGTCTCAAACTTAACCTACAGCTACATGAAACCTTGAATATCCCATCCCCATCCCAAATTCACGGGTATCCATACATCCAGTGCTCTACTTTCTCACAAAAAATTTGAATGCAAGTCCACATAGCATCTAGGATAGTTGACAATAAACTTGATATTTTTCTGACGCAGAAGATTACAAAAGGAAAGTTGACATCGCCCCGATGAAGAATAGGGCTCAGCTGAAGAATGAACTCAAACAGTACTCTCTCTTCTCTGCCATTTTCATTCCACTTCCCCATACAAAATCGTGACAACCTCTTCAATGGCGACAGACAAACGGTTCTACTAGCTCTTAATGGGTGGAGCCACATATTAGCAGAATGGCAGATATTCATGAAAATATAGTGAATTTTAGAAAACTGGAACTTGGTTTAAATCGACAAAGTATTAGAACTACATGGTGTCTTAAGTGTTTCAATCCTCATTATTCTCACATATTTGACTAAAGTAATATAGTTTTAAGTTTCTGTGCAATTTTTTAAACCAATAATACAAAATGCAAAATAAAACAAACATTTTTACCTCATGCTTGCCATCTTCAAATACATTGCGTCCTGAAACTCCCACCTGGAAGGTTGAAAATTATAAGAGAATATAAGATAGAAGGATCACTTAAAACAACTTTTAACTAGGAAACAGATGATTAAAACATATAGTCTACAATTTTTATAGGTTAAATTACAAATTTGGTCTTTGTGGTTTTTTGTAAAGTTTAAAATTTAGTCACGATGGTTTTAAATGTAAGAATTAGTCCCAATGGATTAAAATTTTATATAAGGGAGACGGGGATGAAACTTGTAACTTAAGCCATTTTTCTAAGATCTTATCAACTGCTGAAGATACTTGTTTTACCTTTTCTTGATAAGCGGCTCTGGAAAAGTCTGAGAGGCTTTCTGCCAGTGATACCAATTCAGTACCAATTGCTTGAAACTTTCTCCATATCTGAAAAAAAATCAAACATAACTGCTATTAATGGCAAATCAACATTGTAACGGAGTGCACCTGTGGTTGAAAGTACAATTCCAACGCCAACAAATAGTATTCAAATTTCCCCAAGTTTATAAATCATAAAAAAAATGGAGAACAGCAGGTTTGGAACCTAGAATGAAACCCAAGAGAATGCTGAAAAAAAAATATAAGAAAACAAACAGTTTTTTCAACTTTTTTTCAATATGAACGATGGAATGTCGACTGAAATATACATTAGGGACAGTCAGAGATGGTTAGAGGGCAGGCATTACACATGAAAAAATTATAAAAACATTAAGTTGATCCTCATATACCCAGAAAATAGATATTAAGTTCATTTTACAAGCACTTTTATTAAGAAGTTTCACAAGAAATTCAGCAAAAATATATCATAATGTTAACAATAAAAAGTAGAACAAGATAATCAATTATTGCCTGTTGTACGTCAGAGAGGAAGAGCATGGGTGAGTTTTCATAAGCCCCTTCTTTGATCCTTGAGTTTACAAGACTAAAGTCAAAAACATTATCAGCCTTGATTCCTCTGAAATTTTCAGATAGAAGCTTACACAATGAGATAAACTTCTGTGAATCTATAATACTAAAGAAAGCTCGCCAGCAACTCTCGCTAACACTACATCTGTTCGAATTTTCTAATGATCCACTTGATACAACACCATTCTCTTTATGAGATGCCATCTGAACTCTACTAGACACTGATCCAGTACGTAGAAGGTCAATATTGCTATTTCCATGTTGAGCATCAAATATCTGCACAACAATCACAGAAGGAGAACCAAGATTATTTTAAAAACCGAACAAATAAAAAAAGGAAGAAAGAAAGAAAGAAAGAAGGGAAACCTACATAACAAGATCTGCATGAAAAACATGTTTTAAACTAACCTTAAATCTTGAGGGGTCATTGGCTCCTGAATGAGAAGCAAGGCCATCGTGAACACACATTGGTACATTGCCTCCGTTGACACTTGATGACTGGTATATCTGCTGTAACAAAACAGATCTCCAGAGGTCCTCTGGGCACTCATCTAAATTGACCATTGGAGAATGGACATGATCACAGGAGTTACTGCCTCTTAGCGTGTATAAAGTTTCTTGAACAGTCTGCAACAAATGGAAATAGAATGAGACAAGAAAAAACCAACAGACCACATACCAAAGCATCTAAACGTTCAAAGATGTAGAGAGAATTTTATTTTTGGTCTGTTTCGTCAAATAACTTTATGTAAATCAGATGTTTCTTCATTTTATTTGTATAACAGTAACTATATGATAAAAACGAAAAATCATACTTCATCCAAAGATTCCTCTAAACTTTCGAGATTTGTTTTATTTATCTACAACCAAACTGCCCATAAGGTAGGAAAATATGACAAATCCAAAAAACTTCCTTTTTGTCCTTGACCATCCAAGGAATGTGTAACACACTGCCCAATGGCCCCCAAGGAGCAGCACCATTGATAAGGATTTGGGATGTTTGGAGAAGATTATCAAGGTCTTTGGTTCAAACATCGAAATGGAGAACTGATAAATGGAAGTTCTTGACGTCTCCAAAGCTAGTGTTGGAGCACGCAAAGTCTCCCAATGGAATAACAAATTAGACCCAAAACCACAAATACCAGCAACAACAAAAAGCACCTAAATGTTTCTGAAGATAATGACACATTGGCGTTAGAAAGAGAAAAGAGATAATATGATTAGGAACTGGATCATGCAATAAGAAAACACAGATAACCTCATTAAAAAAATCCTTGTTGAAAGATAAATAGATAGCCATGTTTAAATATTTTTATAGATATATACATAGAAAAATACTCTATTTTTATGTCCTTTCGTTCAACAAAGTCCTCATTTTTCAAAATAATGTGTCAATATATAAATGCCATTTCATATAGCATCTCTATATTTGTGTTTCTGAGTCAAGCGTATTCAAACTCCTATGTCTAAAATATTCCTCTTCCACCCTAAGAAAATTTCTAACAATTGCAGGAGTCCAATTAACTAAAAGAAACTTGGTGGTATTCAATTAACCAAAAGAATTTGGCCTTTTAAACAACTTCCTTGGATGGTCGGGTGAATAATAGGATCCTTTTAAACAACTTTATCCTGTTTCAAGTAAACTGAATACCACCAAGTTTCTCTCCAAAAAAAAGTAGCACAATCCTATTAAACATTCTCTTTTTGGTGATCGTGAGACAAATAAATCCCATTGGAAAATTTGAAAAATGTTTCCTGAACAACAGAATTATCAAGGAACTTGTCCGCAATCACTTCAAAAATTGCAATTAGGAAAAAAAAAAAAAATCAATGGTTAACTCATCACAATTGTATTTTTATTGATGAACAGAAAGTTTCTTTTTTAAAAATAACTATTAACAAGGCAAAATTACAACAAGGACTGGATAAAATATCCACTAAAGATCTACAAAAACTTAAAGTTAATACATCCATGGATTTACATATCTAATCCTTGATACGTTTCAAAATAATATAACAACTGACCCATTTTCTTTACCCCAGAACACAATCAAAAGCATTAATTCTTACAAATTCCTAAAGCAAAAGAATATTCTTGAAGGGTTTCATCGCACCAAATCTGGTTGCTGCAACAATACATTCCAAGTCTCCTACCATCTGACAAAAAATTTATCAGTTCACCTAAATGTTTACCACCTAGTATGGGGCAGTATATATTGATGAATTTGAAAGCAGATTGACAACTTTTCCTATCCACCCTCCTTTTACCTTGAGAACATTTTCATTTAAAGTAGATATCATTACATTTTATATAATGTCCACAGTTCAAGTTCTGTGAGTAGAATCCAAAAATATCAAGTTCTAACTTTTCCCTGATACTTTATGAATTCAACACGATTCATAGTCAGTTAGATTTCATAGAACTTCCAGTCTTGAATGCAAGTACGCATAGCCAAGATTAAATCCAACAAACAACACTAAATCAACAAGAATTAATTTGGAGTATACTGAATAGGTGCGCATGATTAATTGAAAGGGCGATAGATTGAAAGAGAGAGAGAAACCTGGACTACTAGTTGACTAGCAGCTTCAACATGAACCTTGCCATCTCCCTTGCATTCGCTCCCAAAAGCCAACTTCGTCTGCTTCCGCCGCTTGTAAGTTCGAAAACCATCGCTAGTTCCTGGAACCCCTTCAGTTACAACATTCAAAACCCCCATCCCGATTCCATTTTTTCCTGCCACGCTCTTCATGAACTTGACCTCCAAAGGGCGTCCCGTGCAATTCCCATTGCTTTCCCCATCTTCAATAACCATCTAAACAGCACGAAGAAAACCCTAATTCCGGACAGGATTAGGGTTCCGATAGTCGCATGTGTTACAGATTCTGAAAATTCTCCACACCCAAGCTTCGCAAAACTAATTGGTACTTGATAGAAACCGAAAAAACACACTTAGTTCACCGGGAGAAATTTTCTCCATTAATGAACACAACAAAAAACATATACCACTATCACTAAAATCCCCTCTGCAACTTCCCCTGACCGGGAAAAACCTTAAGCTCAACATAGTCAACAAACAAGCAGCTAATTCAAACAAATCCAGTAGCTCCAAAACAAAATGCTGAATAAAGAAGCTACAAAATTCGAAAACACTCCATTCTTCTGTGTTTTTCAGCACGATTTTGTCAGCAACCAAACAGATGCGAAACAGAAATGAATTTGAAAGATAACAAACAAAACAAAGAGGAAGGAGAAGGAGAAAGAGAGACATACTTGAGCAAGGAAAATGCGGCGACAAGAAATGGAAACTGAAATGGAAACTCCAAAATCCGAGAGGCGGGAGAGCAGTAGAAGAAGTTCTTTTTGGTTAAACCAGCGGTCTTATCTTCGTCCCTCTTTTTAAATAATTTCTTAGACTGGCAGCCGTTTTGCGCCGACGAAGCGGTTTATTCTTCAGACCGGACCGAGTAAGTGGTTTGGACGGATGGGCAAGGTTTTCTGACTCCCGATTGAACTAGACATATTGAATCGGTTAAAAGCGTCATTTACACCTATACAAATTAAAGGACAAGTCCTCTCATATACGAGTTCATAACTCAAATTATGCACGTATTAATCTTCTCAGTTAACTAATTTATAAAAAGATATTAAATATTTCTTGGTCCAATCTTATACAAACTCATTGTATAGTATACTCTCACTCACATGTCAAACGATTTGAATCAAATCATTTGTAACGATTGTAAAGTAGATCGTATCGATAGTGTTACCAAAATAAGTCACTCAATTTTATTAATATACTATAGACTCTTTAGGTTATTACTTGAACATGATCCTCTTGTATGTCAAATTCAAGATTACATTAATAACCTTCAATTTTCATATCATGGATAATCTTAAAATGTAAATAAAATAATAAAAAATATTATTAAAATTAAATAATTAATTATAAATTCCAACAACGACGTATCCTTAATGTTTACCTCTAAATTTTGATATAGTAATCGAGGTATAATGCGCCAGTCATCAAAGTTGAAACGTTTATATATATATATATATAGTTGGAATTGGACCCAATTTCTTCGTAGAGCAAGAAAACTCTATGATTTGTTGGAATCATTGTATCATGTCAAATTATGTTTGTTAATTTTTTGTGTTTAAATGTAGGTTCGATCTAGGTCGGAGGTGGACCAATACCTATAGATACTATTAAGAAGAAGCTCTTTAGGGACCCTTCTATCGAAACTTAAATCTTTTGGTTTTCGAAAAGGGTTAAATATGTGATAAGTGGAAATCACTACAATGGGAGTAAGGGAAGAACATTGTTTAAGATTCGAATCGCTCCACAAGCAAAATCGATTATGTCTAGCTTGAATGATTCTTGTTGATCAAATATCTCAACCCAAGAACACTTGTTTGAGATTCAAATCACTCCATAAACAAGATTGATCATGTCGAGCTTGAATAATTCTACATGCAACCTAAACTACATAGAATCGCAAAGAAACTTAGTTATTGGCTAAATACACAAATGCTCCTTTTACTATATTTTTCAAGTCGACTTACAAATACAACATACATGGCTTTGAAATATGTTATATGATTGATGTCTCTTGGTTCATATCGATATGTTTGTTATTGTATGGTTGTGTTGTGTGAATTAGGTAACCAACCACTATTGGTCACTTTGTTGAATGATTCCAGAAAATAGTTATCCAGAGAAGTGTTACACGGGTGTGAATCGGGTAATCAACCATTGATAATATTTTAAGGCATAAGGGTGGATGTTAAATTTTATGTGGCAAGGGTTACACGTGGTATGAACGGGGTAACCAACCACTAATAATCACTTTGAGGAGTGGTTGCTGAAAAATAATCTTAGGGAAAAAATTACACGCTATGTATTTCGAGCGTTTGATTAGTTTACGATGGTTGATGTATTTGACCAGGTCATGGTACGAAAGTGACGAGAAGGATGGAGAAGTACACGAGGCAAACTCAAACACGTTAACCTTTAATATAAGATTTTAAACTATTATTAATATAAGACTTTTTAAATAATAATTAAAAAAAAAAATATGAACCTCAAATTTTGAATTAGTCCAAATCAATGTAGAAGTCAACATGTATTAACACACAAGCCTCCATTTTTCTGCTTCTCCATCTTCCTCCTCCGATTTTCCCAACCAGAAGACTCATGAATCTGAAACAAGAAAAGCTTCAACTCCTTGGAATCTATGGAGTTCTTAAAGAAACCTTCAAATTAATCTTTACAGCAAAAACAATCTTCACTCAAATCACTCTCTCTTTTCTTCTTCCCCTCTCCTTCTTAATCTTCACTCAAACCAAAATTCCCAATCTATGGAGCATCCGTTCTTTCCCCTTCAATTCCGCTCTCTTCTTCTTCTCCGCCGTCTTCTTCTTCCTCTCCACCGCCGCTACAGTCTTCGCCGCCGCCTCTACTTTCGCCGACCGCGAACTTCCGTTCCACCAATTGCTCTGCGTCGTGCCGAAAATCTGTAAGCAACATCTCATCACATTTCTCTGTTTAACCGTCGATTTCTTCGCCTTCAATTTCGTCGCTCTTTCTGCAATTACACTGATCTGCATCGCGATTCTTCATCTCCTATACTACGAACCGTTCGAATTCTTGACTCGATTGCTGATTTTGTTTCTCTCCGTTGAGATGTTCTATTTTGCCCTAATTTGGCAAATGGCGAGCGTTGTATCAGTTTTCGAAGCGGATTCGTATGGATTTGAGGCCATTGCTAGAAGTAAGGAATTGCTTAACGGCAAAATGGCGATGGCTTCGATTCTTCTGATTTTGATCGGTCTTCCTTTTGGAGTGATTTTGTTTGTGATTCGTTGTGTGGTAGTTGCTGAATCGGCGTTGGTGGAAGTAGGAATCAGAGGAATTTTGGGGATTGTTTGGATGTGCTGTTTTTTTATGTTCTTGTTGATTGGAACTGTGTTATGTTTGGTCTGCAAATCGTGCCATCGTGAGCGCATTGACAAACTGGATCTCTTTCTTCATCTTCAACAATCCCTCGAGTCTAAGACTGAACCTTTGACCTTAGAATAACTCCGAATTATAATTATAATTATGCTTATATTATAGTTGGACTTGTTTATGAAGAAATTTTTAATTTCATGTGAAATTTTGTAATTATTGGAGTTCAAGAAAATTATAATCTTAGCTTCCAGACAGGGTTTCTGATCATGGCTGTCGAGATTATGAAATCAGACCTAGAACAATTACATTTATGTTTAAATTATCGTCCTTGAGTTAGATCGAGTTCATTTTCGTTACTTTAAGTTTTTATTATTTTATTTATGCTATTTCGATTAATTTTATTTAGAACTGATTTAATGAACGTTTAAATCACGTCTTAAATGAACTTTTTCGCACATATTTCTAACATAGACCCTGTTTAGGGTCGAGCGTACCTATAACGATTCTATTTTTCTTAATAAAATAGATATACTACTATATAAATGATGTGACTACCATGCATGAAAAAAATTATTTAAAACTTTTTATATACGATGTCAAACGTTCGTTTAAATTCATTTCAATTAAAATAAACTTCAATGAAATAAGAACCTGAACCAATCTAAGGGTTACAATTTAAACATAAATAAAACTATCCAGGCTTTGGTTTCATGGCCTCTCCAACATTTGTTGGAGAGGTACTTAAGAAGTTGTTTTTAAGAAAATAATTTGATGTTGTTTTTAAGAAAATAATTTGATTATACCTGAACAGATCTGAGAATTCTATTATGGAAATTGACTCATTTAATTTGCATAAAATAATTTAAACTTAACTCTAAAATGGTCCAATCATATCAAACCCAATTTGGGTTAGCTGAGAAGCCAAAAAACTGTAAGTGAGATGAAATGGAGCAATTGTTGTGACTCAAAAAGTAAAAAATGACATATTATTAAAAATCAAGATATAATGTTATATAATATTACATAAAAATTGTATCCCTTTAAAAGGTTTTTTTATTTTTATCATTCTTCGTCATTATACTTTAGTTTTGATAACGTCTTTCGATACCGTTCTCTAAATATAATCGAGCAATGAATTTGCAACCAATCTTGTAGACAATATTATGAACTCACGATAACGTTCTACGTCTAACTTATTGACTCAGTCCATGATCGTGACATAAAAACACGCTTTAGAAAAGACTTTGTGACCTCTCTAATTTTGGGCTTTAAAAAAATTTATGACGGTGGGTCATATCCTTATCTATATAATAAATATTAAAACATTGAATTGAGACTTTTCAAATCAATATTCACGTGTGTTTACTAATATTATTTTCTCGACTAAATTAATAAAATACTTTTAAATTTTATATTTTATGTTAAAAAAATATTCTTAAATTTTCAAAAAAATTCATTAATACTTTTCAACATCTTAAAAATATTTAAAAATACGTTTACTAATTAATGTAATTTTTATTAAAAAAAAATTCAAAAAAAAAATTATTTGTACCAATATAGGAATAGAAACCATCATCTATCTACACTTCATAGATTATCTTTACTGTTTTAATTTTTTTAAGAGTATTAATAAAACTTTGAAAATCTCGATATTTTGAAACACCTCGAAAAGTTGGAGGGTATTTCTATTAATTTAATCTTTTTATTTTAGTAGTTGGGTTGTCGGGATCATAAATAAAAAACTTAGAATATTCAACCATCACTCCATCCTCTATTTCCTTGTCTATAAATATTCCTTCTATTTTGCTAAAGTCGTCACATCCAATTCTTGTTCTTATCGGCCCGAACAAAACATGAATCAAGAACTCGAAAATCTCGAAAATTTTCAGTTTTTGGGAGTCATTGGGATTCTCAAAGAAACCCTAAAGTTAATATACCAATGGAGAAAGATTTTCACCCAAATCACTCTTTCCTTCATTCTTCCTCTCTATCTCTTTACCTTTCTCCCCATGCAAATCTCCCTTCTCTTCCCACAAATACCTTATTCTCTCACTTTCAAAATCCTTTCTTATATCCTCTCCATCATTTTCTCTCTCCTCTCCACCGCCACCGTCGTCTACACTGTCGCCTGTATCTACACAACCGGTGACGTTTCATTCAAACATGTTATCAGCGTCATACCCAACGTCTGGAAACGACTTCTCCTCACCTATCTATGCGTTCTCATAGGCTTGTTTGCCTACACCTTTGTTGCTACCATGGTCTTCTCTTTGATACTTATGGTCGTTGTCTTAACAAATGAATCAAATGCCTTTAGCTCCAACAGCTATAGCTTAACGTTTGCTATCATCGTCACCATCATCGTCTTTATGGGTACTTTCTATTTGACACTAATTTGGAGGCTATCATATGCTGTGTCAATTCTTGAAGAGTTCTGTGGGTTTAAAGCCATGGCTAAAAGTAAGGGTTTGGTTCAAGGGAAGATGATGATCAATATTAAGTTATCAATGTTTCTTATTTTGAGTATGGGAGGGTTCGAACTTGGGTTCTATTATATGATTTTTCATACGCCATTGGTGGGTAAGATTCTTTTGGAAATTGTTTTGGTCGTGTTGTTTTCTTTCTTCTTTTTGTTTGGCTTAGTGGCTATGTCTGTGTTTTATTTCGTCTGCAAATCGTACCACCGTGAGATTGTCGACAAGGTGTCGGGTTTAGATCGTCTTCAAAGTTATCCATCGGTCGAATATTACCCGTTGAAGGTCGACGATCATACTCCGATTGAGAAATTGCAAGTTGTTTGAATCTGATTTGTGCATTATTTTTTTTGCTTTCGTTTGTAATAAGGTGTAATATATATGTTGTACTAGTTGAATTATAATCAAGTTGATACGTAATAAAATATTCCTCCAATATTTAGATTCATGGAGATTGTGTCATTTTTTAACCTTAGATCCTTGATGAAAGTTGCTCGTTGTGAAGTGTAACGACCCAGATTCACCGCTAGTAGACATTGTCCTTTTTGGGCTTTCCCTTTCGAGCTTCTCCTCACGGCTTTAAAACGCGTTTGCTAGGGGAAGGTTTTCACACCCCTTATAAAGGGTGTTTTGTTCTCCTCTCCAACCAATGTGGGACATCACAATTCACCATCATTCAGGGCCTAGCGTCCTCGCTGGCACTCGTTCCTTTCTCCAATCGATGTGCAACCCCCTCCAAATCCACCCCCCTTTGGGGCCAGCATCCTTATTGGCACACCACCTTGTGTCTACCCCCCTTCGAGGAACAGCGAGAAGGCTGGCACATCGTCCGGTGTCTAGCTCTAATACCATTTGTAACAACCCAGATTCACCGCTAGCAGATATTGTCCTCTTTGAGCTTTCCCTTTCGAGCTTCCCCTCAAGGTTTTAAAACACGTCTGCTAGAGGAAGGTTTCCACACGTTTACAAAGAGGGTTTTGTTCTCCTCCCCAACCAATATGAGACATCACATGAAGAAACTCAAGAGAAATAACCATTGAACTGAGTAGATTTATGTGCAAGTATGTTTACGTGTAATCGACTTAAAATTCTCCCAAAAAGAGAAATTTAGTATTCTAAGCTAGAGGAAGACTTTTGCTATGCCATCAACTCTCATTTGAGTTAAAGAGCTAAGATTTGAGTGATTAATGAAATAAATTAAAATGAGGGCGCTAAAGATAGCATGGTTTCACGATGATCAAGTTAGGATGTTTCTAGTATATACCATCATGTCAAGAAGTTTCTGGTGAACCGACCGCTTGTGGATAATGAGTTATGATCAAAGAACGACATTTTATTGCTCCCAGATTATGATTAGCCCCCATGAGCTAGTCGTCTCGAAAATAAGAACTTAATTTATACACCATTAAGATTCCTTTAAATATCTAGTTTACCACCGCAACATCCAACATAATTTGAGATACTTTACCGTGTCTATTTGTTAGGAATAGAAAAAGAAAACTAGAAAGATTAGAAGAATCGGGAGAAATCTCTCATTCTGTTCAATAATAAAATTGGTTATTATATAGCGAGAAAGAATCAAATCCGATAGGACTAAATCTAATTCAAATAACAAAATCTAATATAATCTAATCCTAACAATCCCTCCCTTAAACTCAACAGAAAGGCGTAATCAGTTTATATCTACGACCTCATAACTGACTTCCAACATGAGGTATCTTCATCGATTCTCATGTGTCATTTCTGTTTATTGCTCCAAGTCCATGGCTTGCCTCCATTTCTCACTCTTCAATGCTTCTTTAAATCAATGTGTCTTCAAAGTTTACAGGTTTGCAGGTTTAGTAGTGGTAAACATGGCTGAGCTTCGTCATCTTCTTTACAAAAAAAATTCTCCTATTGCATAGTCTCTCATCCAGACTACTCATCAACATCTTCACAAAAATCTTCTCCTATTGCATAGTCTCTCATCCAGACCGGTGGCCTCTTATTTTCCTCTGCTGTATTTTCATCTGCCGCTTCTATATTATTATTTTCATATGCCGCTTCTATATCATAGAGTCTGTAAGCTTTTGACTCTTCACTAACTCCCAGCAAAACATAACTCAAACTCTTATCATCTAGCTTAGTTCTCCGAGTTGCCTCCTCTTTTTGTCTCTGAATCCAGAACTAATCGTCGCTGTGTTTTTCTACCGTTCTTCTATTCTCTTCCAGCATTTTATCTAGCTCTTCTCTCTTTTCGTGCTTGTTCTCCTTTTTGTCTTGTAGTAGTAAGAGCGGCTTCTTTCTCTTTCTCAAGCTGCACATCAACATCATCAAACAACTTCATGCGACCTTCCTCTATTCGCCTCTGTATTTCTAATTTAGTCTCTTCAGAGTTTAGTCTTTCTTCAACATTCTTCTGAATTAGTTCTTCCATCCTCCTTTCTGTTGAGATGTGATTCAAAATGAAGATATGATTCAAAATGAAGATATGATTCAGAGTAGTAGAGATATGATTCAAATATTCAAACTATGAGATTTTTAGGAGATTGTTAGTAGATTTAAATTCTTTCTAGATTTCGATGATTTACTATTTCTGGTCCAGTGTATAAGCTATAAATACTGGAATTGTGTAAGCCTCTGAGCATTAAGTCAGTAGACATTAATAAAGCACTGCAGCTTCTATCTATTCTCATCTATTCCTATCTCTTTCACTATCCCTCTTTCCAACAATTTTGGTATCAGAGCCAAGTTCGTTCGACACGAGGGCGAGTGATTATTTTCTTTCACAAAACAAAAATGGCAGTAGCTGGTTTCTCTTCCTCTGCACCGTTGTTACCAATCTTTAATGGTGAGAAATATGAGTGGTGGAGCATCAAGATGAAGACCTTGCTCAGATCGCAGGAGCTATGGGACTTGGTGGAGCACGGGTTTGTTGATTTATTAGAACCCACAATAGAAGAAAAGGAGAGACTAAGAGAAACCAAGAAAAACGATGCCAAGGCTTTATTCATTATTCAGCAAGCAGTTCATGAGACTATCTTTTCACGAATTGCAGCAGCAACCACATCAAAGCAGGCATGGTCAATTCTGCAGAAAGAGTTTCAGGGAGATTCAAAAGTCATAACAGTGAAATTGCAATCTCTAAGACGTGATTTTGAAACTCTGCTCATGACGAATGGCGAATCAATTGCTGATTTTTTGTCCAGAACAATGGCAATAGTCAGTCAGATGCGCACCTATGGAGAGAAAATTTCAGACGAAACAATAGTTGCAAAGGTATTGAGAAGCTTAACTCCAAAGTTTGACCATGTGGTGGCTGCCATAGAAGAAGCTAAGGATCTATCCGTACTCTCCGTTGATGAACTAATGGGCTCGCTTCAGGCTCATGAGGCAAGAATCAACAGAGCATCAGAAAGAAACGAAGAAAAGGCACTACAAGTGAAGGAGACAACCAACAACGAAAACAACGAAAGAGAAAATATTCATTTAGCAGGTAGAAGTCGTGGAAGAGGAGGATTTCGCAGCTTCCATGGTGGTCGTGGTAACAGGGGTAGATGGAGAAGTGATGGACAGAGACAATTCAATGAACAAAGGAATGTCATACAATGTTACTATTGCAAAAGGTATGGGCACACAAAATCTAATTGTTGGTATAAAAATCAACAAATGAATTTTGCAGCAGGGAATGAAGAAGAAGAAGAAAAGCTGCTTATGGCGTGCATGGATACTAATCCAAGAAAAGGTGACTTATGGTTTGTTGATAGCGGATGCTCGAACCATATGACAGGCACCAAATCCTTATTCAAAGAGCTTGATGAGACACAAAAAATTAAGGTGCAACTTGGAAACACAAAAGAGATGCAAGTTGAGGGAAAAGGTACGGTGAAAGTCGAAACCAGTTATGGTAAGATAAAACAATTAGATAATGTTCAATTTGTACCTGATTTAGGGTATAATTTATTGAGTGTTGGACAATTGATGACTAGAGGACATTCAGTTCTATTTGATGACAACACATGTGTCATTACACATAAAAAATCAGGTCATAAAGTTCAAATTGCCATGACTTCAAATAAGATGTTTCCACTTGATATTTCTAACATGGAGGATTTTGCTCTTGCTGCTAGCACGAAAGATGACTCAACATTATGGCATCTCAGATATGGACATCTTCATATGAACGGCCTGAAAATACTCAGGAATAAAGGTATGGTTTTCGGATTACCAAGAATTGACTCAACTAACTTATGTGAAGGATGCATTTATGGCAAGCAGACTAGGAAGTCCTTTCCTGTTGGAAAAGCTAGAAGAGCTTCACACTGTCTAGAACTAATTCATGCTGATTTATGTGGGCCAATGCAAACGAATTCCTTGGGTGGGAGTATATATTTTTTACTATTCATTGATGATTATAGTCGCATGAGCTGGGTCTATTTCCTACAACATAAGTCAGAAACTTTTCAGAAGTTCCAGATGTTTAAAGCTATGGTAGAGAACCAAAGTGGCTGTCACATTAAAGTTCTTCGAACAGACAGAGGTGGCGAGTTCATATCTAAAGAGTTCAATCTGTTTTGTGAAGAAGAGGGCATCCAAAGGGAATTAACAGCTCCCTATACTCCAGAACAAAATGGAATCGCTGAACGGAAAAATCGAACTATTGTGGAGATGGCAAGAAGTATGTTACAAGCAAGGAGACTTCCAGACCAATTTTGGGCAGAAGCCGTAGCAACATCTGTTTATCTATTAAACATCTCACCAACAAAGGCGGTTATGAATCGAACTCCCTATGAAGCATGGCATAGAAGGAAACCATCTGTAAGTCATTTACGAATCTTTGGTTGTGTTGCTTATGCTTTGAAACATCCTCAAGTTCGTCAAAAGCTTGATGAAAAATCTGAAAAATGCATTTTCATTGGCTATTGTACTCAATCAAAGGCATATAAATTATACAACCCCATCAGTGAAAAGATTTTAGTTAGAAGGGATGTAATATTTAATGAAAATGTGAGTTGGGATTGGAGTAAAGAACAGGAGCAGCAAAAGATTACCGTTGAAGTTTCCCCAAATGAAGAAACAAGGGTCAACTCCAGTGCATCTCCTAGTGTCTCCACTGCAACACAAAATGTGTCAAATTCATCATCTTCAGCATCACTAAACAGCGATTCTTCTCTTGAAGAACTTTCGGATGAGACACCTCCAAAGAAGTATAAATCTTTAACTGACATATATGCATCATGTCAATTTGCTCTTACTGTTTCAGATCCTATGTGTTATGAAGAAGCAGCTGAAAGAGAAGAGTGGAAGAAAGCCATGGTAGAAGAGATGCAGTCCATTGAGAAAAATGGAACATGGGAGATGGTTGACTTACCAAACGAAAAAAATGCAATCAATTTGAAATGGGTGTTCAGGACAAAATTTGCACCAGATGGAAGCATACAAAAGCATAAGGCCCGTCTTGTAGCAAAAGGGTATGCACAACAACAAGGTATAGATTTTGAAGAAACTTTTTCTCCAGTAGCTCGTTTTGAAACTGTAAGAACTATTCTAGCATTAGCAGCAGAATTGCGGTGGCCAGTTTATCAGTTTGATGTTAAGTCAGCATTTCTTAACGGAGATTTACAAGAAGAGGTTTATGTAGCACAACCAGAAGGATTCATAGAGAAGGACAAAGAAACAAAGGTATACAAGTTGAGAAAGGCACTATACGGATTAAAGCAGGCCCCTCGAGCTTGGTACAGCAAGATTGATGGGTATTTTCAAAAGAAAGGATACATGAGAAGTGAGAATGAGCCTACTTTATATGTGAAGAAGGAAGGTAAAAGTGATTTCATCATTATTTGCCTCTATGTTGACGATATTATCTACACTAGCTCTTCTAACTCTCTTTTGGATAAATTTAAGTCTCAAATGATGAGTGAATTTGAGATGTCAGATATGGGTCTATTGCACTATTTTCTTGGTCTTGAAGTATATCAAGTTGAAGATGGAATTTTTATTTCACAAAGAAAATATGCCAAAGATATTATGAGTAAATTTGGTATGCTTAATTGTAAGCCTGCAGCTACACCTATGAATATTAATGAGAAATTACAACATGATGATGGAGCAGAAATGACAGATGCTAGAAGGTTCAGGAGCTTGGTTGGCGGACTGATTTACTTAACTCACACACGACCCGACATTGCATTTCCTGTTGGTATTATTTCTAAGTTTATGCAACATCCTTCAAAGGTTCATTATGGAGCAGCAAAAAGAGTCTTACGTTACATTGCCGGAACTATGGAGTATGGAATTTGGTATTCTAAATCCTCTAATTTCAAACTATATGGATTCACTGATAGTGATTGGGCAGGATCATTAGATGATAGACGAAGCATTTCAGCCAATGTTTTCACTTTAGGGTCAGGAGCGATCACTTGGAGCTCAAAGAAACAAGCAACAGTGGCGTTGTCAACATCAGAAGCAGAATATGTTGCAGCAACTTCAGCAGCGTGTCAAGCCATTTGGCTAAGAAGAATGTTAGCTGATCTTCAACAAGAGCAAAAAGGGGCAACAAAGATATTTTGTGATAATAAAGCAACTATTTCTATGACAAAGAACCCAGCGTTTCACAGTAGAACAAAACATATTGAACTTCGACATCACTATATTCGTGATCTTGTTGCAGACGAAGAAATTGTCTTGGAATATTGTAACACCGATGAACAGCTAGCAGACATACTTACCAAGGCATTGTCAAAAGAAAAGTTTTGCTACTTCAGACAATTACTTGGCATTTGCAACTTTGAATCAAGGGGGAGTGTTGAGATGTGATTCAAAATGAAGATATGATTCAAAATGAAGATATGATTCAGAGTAGTAGAGATATGATTCAAATATTCAAACTATGAGATTTTTAGGAGATTGTTAGTAGATTTAAATTCTTTCTAGATTTCGATGATTTACTATTTCTGGTCCAGTGTATAAGCTATAAATACTGGAATTGTGTAAGCCTCTGAGCATTAAGTCAGTAGACATTAATAAAGCACTGCAGCTTCTATCTATTCTCATCTATTCCTATCTCTTTCACTATCCCTCTTTCCAACACTAGCTGATCTTCTTCTAACTTCTTCAACTCTGCTTCACGCTTTTTCTTCTTTTCTTCCTCTTTCTTAAGCTTCTCTATGGAATGATTCCGATCAGTGGATGCACGACTAGAACTAGAACTGGACGATTCAGGGAAAGGAGATAACGAGGAAGACCTACTTCTGCGTTGGCGGCTGAGGGAACTTGAACGGGTGCTTCTCTTGGAACGGGTAGTGGAATGATAGGGGGAAGGACTTCGGTCCCTTTTGCTTCTCTTACTATGACGATAGGAATTAGAGCGGTGAATGTACGACAGAGACCTTGAACCACTTCTCCCCATAAGTTTCAATTGAGTTTGAATGGCTGCTATAGGCTGAGATATAGCATGCAATACGAACATTCGATTCAAAGACATCTTTGTCTCCATCATTAAGTCTCTCTCAGGATGAAACACCTTGCATGTTCCATTTTGAAACAAAAAAATAACCCCCTTTGCTTGCAATTTACCAATACTCAACAAATTGTTCCTTAGGCCTGACACAGAACACTCCTGTGATTATCATTATGATTCCATTCACTTCCAGCCACACATTACCCTTTCCGGTTACAACCATGCTTGAGTTGTTACCAGCTTCACTGAATCTCTGAAACTTCCATCAAAATTTGAAAAATATTCCTTCTTCCCACACATATGATTGCTACATCTCGAGTCAAGGAACCACATATCTTCTTTATTGGCCTTATTCATATTCACGTATTGAGTCTCTTCATAGTTTGTCTGCCTCGTCCCCTTCCTCTGCCTCTAAAGCTTCCACGACCTTGACTCCTTCCTCCAGCAGACCCACACATATGATTGCTACATCTCGAGTCAAGGAACCACATATCTTCTTATCTTCTTGGAACCACATATCTTCTTATCTTCTTTGCCTCGTCCCTTTCCTCTGCCTCTAAAGCTTCCACGACCTTGACTCNTTGCAATTTACCAATACTCAACAAATTGTTCCTTAGGCCTGACACAGAACACTCCTGTGATTATCATTATGATTCCATTCACTTCCAGCCACACATTACCCTTTCCGGTTACAACCATGCTTGAGTTGTTACCAGCTTCACTGAATCTCTGAAACTTCCATCAAAATTTGAAAAATATTCCTTCTTCCCACACATATGATTGCTACATCTCGAGTCAAGGAACCACATATCTTCTTTATTGGCCTTATTCATATTCACGTATTGAGTCTCTTCATAGTTTGTCATATCTTCTTTATTGGCCTTATTCATATTCACGTATTGAGTCTCTTCATAGTTTGTCTGCCTCGTCCCCTTCCTCTGCCTCTAAAGCTTCCACGACCTTGACTCCTTCCTCCAGCAGACCCACACATATGATTGCTACATCTCGAGTCAAGGAACCACATATCTTCTTATCTTCTTGGAACCACATATCTTCTTATCTTCTTTGCCTCGTCCCTTTCCTCTGCCTCTAAAGCTTCCACGACCTTGACTCCACATATCTTCTTATCTTCTTGGAACCACATATCTTCTTATCTTCATTGGCCTTATTCATATTCACGTATTGAGTCTCTTCATAGTTTGTTGAGTCTCTTCATAGTTTGTCTGCCTCGTCCCCTTCCTCTGCCTCTAAAGTTTCCACGACCTTAGGGCATGACTTTGATACCATCGGTGTGGCTTAATTTGCCTTTGGGGAAGGTTAAGTTTGAGGTTTATTGGTGAGGTTTATTGGTTTGTTGGTCGGCCAACGTTGGTGAGGGTGGTGGGAAGGGGTGAGTCTTTCATTTTATGGGGTTTGTTGTGTTTGTTGGTTGAGTTTGTGTCGGAAATTGTGGTGTATTTTGTTTGCAAATGGTGTCACTGTGAGAGTGTTGATAAGCTGCCTCTGTCGGACCATTTTTATGGTTGTTAGACGAACACGACTCTCCACAATGGTAACCATTTTTATGGTTGTTAGACGAACACGACTCTCCACAATGGTATGATATTGTCCACTTTGAGCATAAGCTCTCATGGCTTTGCTTTGGGCTTCCCCAAAAGGCCTCATACCAATGGAGTTAGCATTCCTCACTTATAAACCCATGACCATTCCCTAAATTAGTCGATGTGGGACTTCCATCATCCAACAATGGTCATTTGTCGCCTAATTATGTTGGGTCGGATGTTCACAATGTTGTTCATCAATCATCAGCTTCACAATGATGTTCACAATGTTTTTTTTTTTTTTTTAGTATCCATTGATAAATAAGATTAATAATATTTATGTTCCATATTTATTAATATTTTGTGTTTGTAATTAACCTTAACCTTTATTAAACAATGAGAGTTGGTACGTTTATTATTCAACACTAGAACGCAACTGTTCAGACAACTACTCACTCTTATTAATACCCTTATGATTGCTCGGGATGAAAAACTTAATGAGTTGGATGGGTATTTAGGTAGATGCTAGACGATTTATTTATAAAATATCTAAAATCAATTAAAAATATCTATTAAATTCATTTATTCAATAAATTTGAAAAAAAAAATTCTATAAGTTTGGAACATTTAAACCTAATAAATTAAATAACTTTTATTTTTATTTTTTAAATCCCTCTCAAAGAATAGGCATACAAGCCTTAAGTCAAGAAAATAATTTAGAAATAATGAATAAAATGTTGCCCAAAATTTGGTTAAAAAATAGATGTTATGCCACGTGTCACTTTTTGATAGGGTGAAAGACGAAAATATTAAAATTATGAAACAGCGAAGGGTGCAGGAAAGTAGATAGTTGACTGCCACGTGTGGGCTCGTCATAAGCTGGAAAATATAATAACATAATATTAAAAAAGTAACTGTGTTGAATTTTCTTTATTTTGACTATTCTCCTAATTCAAACCCAGCGCCACCTGTCACGTTCTAGATGGCCCAACATTTCAAAAAGCCTATAGTTCTGTCAGGTGATTGGTCCGATTAACCACGTCATCCATCTTTATTTTTATATAAAATCTTATCTGAGGTGGGATTGGAGTGACTCAACATATATTTTTATTAATATTATTGACAAATAAATTAAATTTTATTGACATCAAAATATTAATTATTTGAGGTCGGGCATCATAGATTATAAATCTAATAAGGTTCGATTTTTTGAAAAACCGAACCACAAAGTAAATCAAATATTATAACGTTTTCAATATTTATAATAAAGAAATCAATTCTTTTAAAATAATTAGACCGAAATAATTGGTTTATGTCGAATCGATTTAGTTCCTTGATATTTTCAAACGTAACGAAGACTCCTAATATCAACAATAAAATCGAGACAAAACTTGAAGTTATCCTCTTTGTTTATATGATTGAACGTTAAATATCACACTCATCATTAGTCATTTTATCTATAGATCTTATATTTCAAGTAAGATAATTGTTGGGCTTTTATTGGATAAGACTGCAACTATACTATTTTCTATTGGAATAGAGTTGCTATTATATGTATGACATGACAGTGCAGAAATAATCCTTTAGAATATTTTTAAAACGATGTTATTGACTTAAACGTTCGTAATAAAAGCTTTAAAGTAAATCAACGAAAAATAAATAGCTGAAATTTAAATAAAATAATAAAATAATGTACTAATCTAAGATAAGGGTACAAAATAGACATAAATGCAACTACTTAACACTAGTTTCATGACCTTCATCATGGCGCCGCCATAATGTGTATAAGGGTGTCATAATGTGTATAAGGGTGTCTTGCCTTTATATGAAATGTGAGTGGCTTGTGACTTCAGGAGGCAACGTGTGTTCAGGCAATCCCTGGTCGAGGCAGGGATTGTTGGGTTGCAGTCACAGGTCTGGGTTGAATTCTACTGTTCGGCCGCGGGGATTATGTCTAGGTTGAGGGTTATTTCGTTGGGCCGAGTGGGTTTGGATTGAGGCACGGTTTGGACCGTCAGCGAGGATTGGGTTCTCGGCTTCGGTTCGTGGGTTGGTCACGGGTTCTCGGATTGGTTCTTGGTTACGGTTTTGGGTCGCGACTGATGGTTTAGGCTGAGATTGGGCATCCTGGGATGGGCCGAGGCGTCTGGGCCATGGTGGTTTCGTTGGCCGAGGGTTTGGACTGGAGCAGGTTGGTCTTAGTTCAAGTCGCGAGTTCGGATCTCGGGTCGAATTTCGTCTCCTTCGCTCGATTATCAGAGAATTTCCAGCGTTCTCTCTCTCCTTGGTAACGTTGTTCCGACATCCTTTTTCCTTCTTTTTCTTTCATTTTTGAATCTCCTCTTCCCCCTAATCCCGTTTGCGGTGTTTGTTTGGTTCATATAAGTCGAAAGCTTCCAGATCTGAGGAGATCCGAAAACTCGAGGTTCTGTCTTCCCTTCCCAACGGTGTATGATGGGTAATAAGCGTCGAAATCTATCCCTGGTGTGTTTAAAGGTCTCTGAGATTGTTTTCGTGGCGTAAATCAGAGGTTTCAACATGATTTTTCGTTGGGCTTCGTTCGCTGGCGATTTGTTGGTGTCTCTCGATTTCTCTCACTTTTCTCATTGTTTTTCTTTCTTGCATGTGTTCTAAGATGGCTGAAGGTCGGGGTTTGGTTTCGTGAAGGCATTCGTCATACAAGTAACGACTTTTCTCAAGTAATATTTATAGGGATTGCTAGGACGTGCTAGCATGTATATGGAAAATTACCGAAATACCCTCAAAAGAGAATTTAATTTGCATGTTTATTTTAATACTTTCTAGTGTGTGACCTTTTCTCGTATGTGGGACTCTCTATCTTCTTGGGTAGATAATTGATCATTATGCTCAATGTTATCTTCTTGGGTAGAAATGAGGATAAGATGTTACGATCTATACTTTGGGCATTCGATGAATGTTATCACCCCGTTGAGTTTGTATGAATATTAGATTATGATTTTCGTACTTTAGGTGATTGATAATAATACCTCCCAAATAAGTATGCATGAATGAATAGACTATATTTTCCGTGCTTTAGGTGATCAATAGAAATATCTCCTTAACCAAGCATGTACCAGCAAACCAAGTTAAGAATAAGGTACTACAACCAGAGAGGTATTCTCGTTGACCGAAGTCAATACATTTTTCGTAGACCGAACACTCGAGGATCGTGAGCGGCAATCAGAGTATTGCACCCAAATAGATCTCGTCAATTCTTTAGATTTTTTTTTAAAGATCCTTTTGACAGTAGAATTCCCTCACACCGGAAGCCATCCGTATGTCGAAAAATTTCAAAACACCGATCAACCTTATCAACATTACATAGATCCAACAAAAATAGTAGATTTAATTTAATGATGAGGTCAGTATGATCATTGTTTTGTCAATTTAAATTATTTTTATAGCGGGAAGTAGATTTAATTGATACGTTAGATGAATTAAATCGTATGTTATGTTTTAATCCAATGTTATGGATCCACGTAGATTGATTTGGATGGCAAGGGTTAGTCTATGGTATAAATTAGTAACTCCGACTTAGGTCAACAAAGCAAGTGACTCTACTATTAGTTTGGTTGGATAAATTGCTTGCCGTATGAACGATAATTGCACTGTGGCTCTTACATGTATTGTGTCTTATGATTGATTTATGTATGTTTATTATGATATTAATGTGGTGGGAGTATGTTATGCTATGGAACTCGATATGTTATGTTGTAGTTATGAGATGTGTCATGTCATGGAATATCATGTTGACACGTTACACAATTGAAATTTGTGTTATACTATGTTGTACACTACATTATTAGATGACATGAAATGATTATGTTACGAATGAAGTGGACAGAAAGGTATCACTATCATATGCGTCAACTTTCTAGGGTCTGAACTAAGCCTGAATTTCTTAGAGTCTATAGAACAACTCAACGTAACTTACTAGGTTAAGGATGCAGTATTTTTTTTATAATAAAATTATAAAATTTGAACCGTACTCTTCAAATTGGCAATAATCGTGTGTAATTCATAGCACCGCATAATTGAACCGTGCATAATTGAACGAATATGATTGTAACACCACTTATGGATCAACAAAAAGGGGTGAAAGCTTATAAACTTGAAATTGACAATGCCTCTCGTTAATATAATAATATTGGAAGCATGTGATTTGCAATACAATTCGGCCCCAATGATTCTTCCAAAAAAACAATTGTAGTCAACATCAGGCCATCGTTGACGTCGACTTTATAATTTTCTAATAATAATAATAAAGATGCTTTTTTTTTTTTTTCTTTTCTATTTTATTGCAATTTCATTGATAATATTGAAATAATAGCCAACCAACGTGTTGACTCAGTCACCAAGACTCGCTCTACAATGAAAAAGATAAGGATATCTTTCAAAACACTTTGGGGGCCTACCATTCATATTTTCTCAAACCTAAACCCTCTCGTACGGTATAACCCATGAAAGCTTAGGCTCGACGCCAACGATATCATACCCTTGTAAAGATATGTTGTTCCTATGATCGGTATCAAAATCTACCTTGAACCTAGTTATGTCCATAGAATCAATAAAGAAAAGTTGTGAGTCGTCTTGAAGGTGTAGATCCATACTAGTGTTTTAAAAAAAAAAGATTATATGGATAGTGTTCAACGAATAGATGAGTATTTAAGAGGGGTTCAATGGTATCTTGTTCAAGAAGAGGATTGTCGGAGTCCCTCTATATACCAATGGAGGAGGTTCTATAGCAAAGGTCCGGTAGGTATATTCGTATTTAAGAGGGGTTCAATGGTATCTTGTTCAAGAAGAGGATTGTCGGAGTCCCTCTATATACCAATGGAGGAGGTTCTATAGCAAAGGTCCGGTAGGTATATTCGTATTTAAGAGGGGTTCAATGGTATCTTGTTCAAGAAGAGGATTGTCGGAGTCCCTCTATATACCAATGGAGGAGGTTCTATAGCAAAGGTCCGGTAGGTATATTCGTATTTAAGAGGGGTTCAATGGTATCTTGTTCAAGAAGAGGATTGTCGGAGTCCCTCTATATACCAATGGAGGAGGTTCTATAGCAAAGGTCCGGTAGGTATATTCGTATTTAAGAGGGGTTCAATGGTATCTTGTTCAAGAAGAGGATTGTCGGAGTCCCTCTATATACCAATGGAGGAAGTTCTATAGCAAAGGTCCGGTAGGAATGCCGCTGTCAAATTCAACATAAACTAATCTATGAACACTACCAACATAGACATATCCTTGCAAGTAGCAAGAAAGTTCGTCAGCATTCTCAAGCATTTAAAATTGATTGTTCTATAAACAAGAAAGGATAAAATAATATTTGGAATAACCAATGCAGAGGCACCCAAAAGTCATCTATATCCTTTTCAAACTCAATTCTCAAGAACATTCAAACACCCATTTTCCTTATATATCCTTTCCTCCTCCAAAAATCCTCCATTCTTCTGCAAATTATCCCATCTACTTCTTCGCAGAATCATGGATGTAGAACAAGAAGAGATGCAATTCCTCGGAACCTATGGAATTTTTAGAGAAACCAGCAAATTAATCTTCACATGGCGAAGGATTTTCTCCCAAATCACTCTAGCCCTAATTCTCCCTCTCTCCTTCTTGTTCCTCGCTCATATGGAGCTCTCCAATCTATTCCTAAGAAAAATCATGTACGACGAATTCATACTGGACCAAACGCGGCCCCGTACAGAGTCATTCGGAAAACTCTCTGGCGTCGTTTCGTCGGAGAAGGTCTATTATTTTCTATTTCAAATCGCGTACCTGGTTATCTTCGTCGTCCTGTCGCTCCTCTCCACCGCCGCTGTCGTCTACACCGTCGCGTCAATCTACACCGGCCGCGACGTCACCTTCAAGCCGGTGATGAGCGTCGTCCCCAAGGTCTGGAAGCGACTCCTCCTGACATTTCTCTGCGTGTTCATCTCCTACGTCGGCTACTCCATCGCCAGCTTGTTCGTCATCATCTCCCTCCTAGTCCTCATCATCTTCATCGGCCACATCACCGGCTCCGGCGTCATACTCCTGATCTACGCCTTCCAGATCCTATACCTCGCCGGCGCCTTCTACCTGATGACGATCTGGCAGCTCTCGAACGTCGTCTCTGTTCTAGAAGATTCCTACGGATTCAAAGCCATGGCCAAGAGCTACGCCTTGGTGAAAGGGAAATTAGGGATTTCCGTGGTTATAATCCTTCTCCTAAGCCTCCCTCTCGGAACGGTGCGTTTTATGTTTGGGCATTTGGTGGTTCGTGCGGCAGCGTTGGGAGTTGTCTCCAAGGGCGTTTTGGGGATTTTGTGCTTCTTGTTGTTTTTCGTGTTCTATTTGTTGAAGCTGGTGACGGAGACGGTGTTGTATTTCGTCTGCAAATCATACCATCATGAAAATATTGACAAATCTGCCCTCTCAGACCATCTCGGAGAGTATTTGTTAGGAGAATATGTGCCGTTGAAACCTAAGGATGTTCAACTTGAAAAAATTCAAGTTTGAATATGCAAATAATAATCATAGGTTATAGGTTTATACTATGATTTTAATGAATCAATATCGAGTTCTAATGCTTTATATAATCTTGGGATGTAACTTTTTATCGATTATTTATTTTAGTCTTTTGATTTTCTAATGTTCATCGACAATACCATAAGTTGCGGGTGTGTTTGATTTGATTTGATTTGATATCTTTGTAGAATCGTAGTTGGCAAGCCAACTTTTCTGGTATGTTGAGCGAATTTGACTAGAGAAATGGTGAGAGATTACGATGTTGCTCAAACCTTAGGGTCCTGTTCATAGGACTTAGCGAGAATAAAATACAATTTAATCAATTTGAGTAAAATGAAAGTGACAAGGTAGGGTTGTAGACAATAAGATCCCGTAGGCTACTATAGATATCGAGAGTGGTAGTGTCGAAAGAAAAGGTCTATCACTAGGAAGTACCTAACTATGAAATCATAGTGTTGGTATGAACGTAGAAAAGAGTGATTTGGGGTTACCAAAGGGAAATTTTACAAGCTATGATCATGAAAGTTCGAGCACTCTATACTTGAACTAATTTGTAACCTCTACGAGTGCCTTTGTCTCAACACTATTTGTGAGATTTAAAGGCAAGTTCGAGGACAGCTGCATGTGTGAAAGTTGTGAGGCGGTTTAAAGGTGTCACAATGTTGATCAAGTTTTTCAGGCTTGTATGGAGGTAGATTGTGCTACGAGATATCAAAAATATGATTTAAAGTTATGAAATCGCGAATTAGATTGAACGGAGTGGGAGATTCACAACGATTTAAGTGTAGAAATTGTTTCTAAGCCAACTAGATTCTAATGAAATTTTAATAAAATGCTTAATATGATATGATAAGGTCATGTACAAAATTCGATAGTGGTTGGATTACATTAAAGGGCTAAATCAAGTATATGTGTAAAATGATTAAAATACCCCTATGGTTATGTACCACTTGTTGGTGAACCAAGTGACCTCCAAATGGTACGAAATCTTATAGAAAGGTTTCAGGGTCATTAGAATATAAATAGCAGTTAAACAGTGGTGATGATGTTCTATTTATAAGATAAACAATGGTGGTCAGTCGTCATATTTGTAGAGTGCTTCAAAGGGTGTCTGGTTAGATAACAACAGTGGTCGTACTATCTTGATAGTAGGATGAAAAAATGGTAAACAATGGTGGTCAGTCGTCATATTTGTAGAGTGCTTCAAAGGGTGTCTGGTTAGATAACAACAGTGGTCGTACTATCTTGATAGTAGGATGAAAAAATGGTTGTGTTTGGTCGTACTATCTTGATAGTAGGATGAAATTGAGTTTGAACGAATTTAACAAAGTGTATTAACAAAGTTAGTTGGAGATAAGGAAATATGATAGAGACCAACAAATTGTTTACCGAGCCAATCATCTTCCCTAGCCAAGTCCCTAAACCAACAAATTGAAATACTCATGCAGTTTCCTTCAACACTAAGGACCATAGACCATTGGGCCTTCACCCAAGGCCCACCTCCCTACTTGGAATGGATGGGTCAAGGTAGTGACTCCAACAACCCTAGGCCAATGGTTGACCCAACCCTCCAACCACTTTAATGGCCCCATTTGGGTTACAAGCTCCCATTACAAAGCTTAGTGGTGTGATATGTCGCCAACTAAAATATAAAGATTACATGCAATTACAAATTTAGCAATGTGGGATTCAACAACATATGAATCTAACCCTTCAAGTTCAAATAATTTTTGATGTCTCCTATTTTAATATTTTATGTGTAATTACAAAATATTTTATATGTAACTTATATGAATTTTTTAAAAACATTTTCGAGTTTATGAGCATAACGAGGCAAGGGCTAAAGAATGATGGGATAAGGAATTAATCATCCTTTGTTATGAAGGAGAATGCATTAGATTCGTATAATTTCAACCATGCAGCATCATGATCTTGACACACTCATGACAAGCCTTAAGGAAAACTCAAGTTCTAGTCACATTTTTTGTCCTATTTTGTGGCTTCGCCGGATATTAGGAAAGGTTTGTCTTCGCCAACTAAACACAACTTGTGTGAAATCCAAGCTTGTTCAGTAACATATGCTGCTTGTGCATGCATGTTCAATCATTTGTGACTCTAGTCGGCTTGCCTCTACACTAGGTCAAGTCATTCAACTCGACCTTACCTCTACTCTAGACTAAGGTTTCTCATGTGCAATGTCGTATCTCATCATCATTTCGGTTCCTAACAATACAACCCATGCATCATGATGTCATCCCATATCTCTGGACTGCTCAACTATCTTAGCTTGCTCAGATACATCTGTCAGAAACTGATCCATGTGTCGATCATATCATCAAGACATCCCAAACATCTATCCATCTGGGTTCTATTGAGGCATGAACTCTTCCACGTCCATGTAGTGTCATTTACGAACTTTGTATCGGATAGCAAATACATATACCAACATTCAACATGGGATGAGGCGCAATGATGGCATGTGCCATCGGACACTATCATCTCATTGAAAGACCTATTTCAACGAAAATACTCGAGGCGCTTGCCCACGCTATGACACACGTAACTCGCTTAGGCAACAGAACCTAGGGGTGGTGAAGAGTTGACACCATGCCTCCCCATATAGTACGTTTTGAGACATTTCCAATCCTTCTAGAATAAACATCATGTGGTAAGCGGTCATACAACCCTGTGGAGTGTTCGTCGAATATCTGATTGACACCAAATTTGGAGAACTTTCATCTTTCATATAAATGGACATAACTCTAGAATTGCATGCCGAAACTCACATTGAAATCCTGAGGTTATGGCCTAGAGCCCTTTCCGACCCTCTCCAAGCTTGTCTTCGACACTCGTGTCACCTCATTCTCTCTAATCTTGTTTATGTCTTAGCTTGGCTTTAATGCACACTTATGGTGTGTTGGATGATGCACTGTTTTCCTCGGTTGTATCATGACATTTGCCTGTCTCAATCCTCACATGGGCAAATGGGTGCCACTTGAGAGTTGCCACCTTGTCTGTATGCGTATGGGGGTCACACCCTACTGTCTTCATAGTGAAGTTGTGACACTCTCCCTCACTTAAACTAATCATCGTCCTCAATGACTTACTCAGGAGAGCACGATCGCATCATGAATTGTGGCACTCTCCACAACTCGCAGATTGTGACACCATACAAGTGAAAAACCAACAACGAAAAAAACAAAACTTGAATCTAAGCCCTGACTCATTCAAACCGAGGTTGAAAATGGATAAGTCTGAGGTAAGATCGGCTTACGTACGACCAAATCTTAGTTATACGAAATTAAGTATCCTTTAAAATGATGCAAATAATTGATATATTTAAACATTTTTTAAAAAAATAACTATAAAATCTTTATAAAAAAAAACATTAAAAATACAACGTTGGTAAAACAAAAATATGGGGATGAAGATTTGTAATTCCATTATTTATTATTTATTATTTATTATTTATTATTATTATTATTAATTACCCTTTTAATTAGTTGACTCAACCCACACAAATAATATAAAATTACACAGTGATGAAAAGGGAAGGAAAATACACTTTAAAATGCTTGTCTTCATTCAACAAAGGTGGCTTAAATTAATTAATTGACTTTAACTTTAACTTTGACTTTGACTTTGACTTTGACTTTGACTTTGACTTATGTTCAACCCACCAAATCCAACCTGGTTTGGTCAATTTGTAAAATTCAAATTACTTTACTTTCACATTGTTTTGACCCTTTCTAACATTATATAAATGATATCAACATTTTTTCTTTAATTTTTCTTTTCACACCCACAAATTAATTTTTTAATTTCTCTTTTCACACCCACGACATTATATAAATGAACTCAATTTTTTTTTTTTTAAATTTTGGCTAACAATTCCATTATTGAGAAATTTGAACCATTGTAAAAAAAATTGATGAGAAAAAAAAAATACGGTTTTTTATAAACCAAAATAGTTATCAAACGTCACGATTTTCATAAATAAAAGTTTAAAATTAATAGCTAAATAGTTGTCGAGCTAAAAGAATAAAAATTAAAATAAAAACAAATAATGTTTATATTACTTATTTATTAAAAAAAATTTAAAGTTGAAAATACGTTTAATATGTTTTAATCGAGATTTTTCAATTAAATGTTTAATTCCCAAAAAAAATTCATGTAAACCGAATATTTAAAACGTTTAATAAAAATAAATTAATATCCCATTGTCGAATTATTTAATATACTATGAATTCAAAATTAGGACCGACAACGGTTTACATTTTTTTTTTTAATTTATTAAGATGTTGTCACGTTATATATAGGTGAACCTGATTTATGTAATTTTATCGTGAAAAATCTTCATGCTAATTCTTGCAAAAATAAATGGGTATCCGACAAAAGTTGAGCTACTAGAGAAGGCTTGTCTGACAAGAAAAGGGGCCCAGCGGTGTGCAAACTGACTGATGAGCCCATACTCGCATGCATGGGCTGTGTGTAGAGTATATGATACACATCCAAACTGCCCAATTAGAATAGAGTCGTAGGAAAAAAAAAAAAAAGACTGATAGGTCCCGTCATTGCATGTTCTTGCATTTAACTCACAATAGTAGGGTCACTCACGGAGTATTTCTTAAAATGCTAAAACCACGTGCTACCTTTATTTTAGGTAAGACGAGGCATTCCTGTATGACTAACAACAACATCGCAACTCGAGACCATGACACATGCATAAGGTAGTCGTATTATTTTCTTAGACTTAGGCCATAATAAGATGTTTTTTATTTAAAAATTATTTAATTTATTTAGTCTTTTGTTGTGTCGTTTTTAAGAGTACCTTCAAAACACTAAGTCCATGACAATGTTTTATGAGAGTTTAAATAAAATATTTATGTATTCATGTTTATGATATATATACAGTAACGACCTTAAATTAAGTATAAAATTTCGAGGCATCACAAAGTTGGTGAGAAAGAGAAATGAAATAAGAGGGGTCGAACAAGACTTTTCCATCTCCTCCCATGTTCAGAATTTGAAATCCATTCCGACATTCTCGTAGATATCTTTAACATGGTCACGTTATTTAACATTTAACTTTAGAATCCTTATAATTAAGCCACAAAAAATGAGGTACACGGCCTTATTGATATATATAATAACTTTAAATTATTTTAAGCATTTTTTAGTTATGATATTCTCGGGATCGCTCTAATTTGAATGTGGTCTTTTTGCTGAAGTGTCACGTATTAGAGGACGAAATGAAGGGTAAAAATGGAAATTGGCACCTTTACCCACAAGATGACGTAAAATGACGTAAGTATTAAGCTTAAAAAAGAACCCTAAAAGCAGCATGAAAAACACGACCGTATGTTAATCAATTTCAGTCATTATGAACCCATTAAATTCCCTAAACAACAAAAAGTAAACTCCATGTATGTATATGCCATACACATTACACATCCCATGTACATACATCATTACCTTCCACCGGCACGTGTCTTGTGAATCAACTCGCGTGCTACTGCTTGCCTCCAAAAAGCACCGTTATGTTTCCGTCGAGAAAAGGGCATAACCGCCGTTAAGTGAATTTGTCATCTACACCCCGGTCCACGATAAGAATGCGCGTGTTCTAGTTTGCACCCTGTCAAAATCCACCACGTAGTAAAGCTTAGAGTTTATGATGCAGTGGATTGTGGCCTTAGTGAATAAAGGATTATCATAATAATAATAATAATAATAAAATTAATAAAAGAAGTAGAAGTTGATAGGATTTAAATTATGATATTACACCAATTTAATCTCAAAATTAGTTTATATGCTTTTTATTTTTATTATATCAAGTTATTGTCATTAATGATATTATTTAAATCCATGTTTAAGGACGGACTTCTAATTCAAAACTTGTGCGTGTAATTTAAAAAGAATGGTAAAAATCAATTTTGAACATTCAGATAAATTTTTGAGAGCTCACTGCTACACGAACACTTAAAAAGGATGGTAAAAATCAATTTTGAACATTTAGATAAATTTTTAGAGCATTTAGATAAATTTTTGAGAGCTCATTGTTAGACGAACGCGACTCACAATGGTATGATATTGTCCATTTTAAGTGTAAATTCTCATGGTTTTGCTTTGGGCTTCCCCAAAGCGCCTCAAACCAACAGAGAGAGAGTATTCATTATTTGATTATAAATGATTATAAACCCATGATCATTTCCCTAAATTAGCCGATGTGGGACTTTGATCATCTAACACCTCCCCCTAATCAAAACTCGACTCCTTTTTTCGACATTTGAGGATTTACCAATTTATTGGCACGACTACATTTAGGGCATGACTCTAATACCATGTTAGACGAACACGATTCTCCACAAATGACATGATATTGTCCACTTTGAGCTTACTTTGATCATAACCTCTGGTAGCTTTGCTTTGACCTTCCCCACAAGGGCTCATACCAATGGAGAGAATATTCTTTAATTATAAACACATGATCATTCCCTAAATTAATTAGCTAAGGTGAGACTTTCATCATTCAACACTCACTTAATTTCAAAATTATGATAATTAATAATATTAATAATAATTTTTAAGCATTTTAAAATTTATTTAATTTTTATAAAAAGAATATTAGATTATTATTATTATTATTTTTTAAAAATTGAAGAGACAAAACGTAGTGTGGAAGTAATAATAGAAGTGTGAAGAGTGGGGAGAAGCATGCGTATGCATGTGAATGCATGTCATGTATGATGGATGATGTGTTTTTATTCGCCAAAAAAAAAGCGTTTAATCAAATAACATTGGCGTTTGACTTGGTTTGTCACATGGGGTAAGAGAGAGAAAAGAAAAGGAAAGGAATGAAGAAAATTGAATTAGATCGAATAGAAGTTTGACGTCCACTAGGACACCCATCAACTCTCTCGCTCTCCCTTTCTCTCTCTACACAATACGGCGAAGAACTTGGTCTTCGCAATTTTGGTTATGAGAGAGACAGAAAAACACCCCACGGCAACTTCACACTGTCCAACCCTAGCCAAGCAGCTTCCACTCTCTCTACTCGATTACCATTTTTGAAGAACAAGACACCGACACGGTGATTACTGCGAATACTTCAACTGGAAATTCATTTTCTACGCACTTTTTTTTTTTCTTTTTCTCCTTCTTTTTGGAGTAGTCTGATCGTTTTTTCTCATTCAAATCTCGGCGGTTTTTCGAATTCGAAACTCTCTGGTCAACTATCACTTNAGGGGAGGAACTTACTGATAATTTTTCTATCTCTTTTCCTTCCTATCAAATCTATTGAAAGGAAGGCCATCTTCAATTTTTCTCTTTCTTTCTTTCTCCTATCTTTCTTTCTCCTATATTTTTTTCTCTCTGTTTTTATTTTTATTTTGTTGTAATCAGTGTTTGTTGTATTTGAATAATTTTTATTTTTATTTTTGTCATCTTAGTTCGTGAAGAATTTCAGCTCGGAGTTTTGAAGAAAGTCGTTTTCGTTAAAATCTTGTTCTAATTGTTTGTAGTTTTTTCAATTTGAGGATTTGTGTTTGTCTTGTTTTAATTGTGATGACTTCGATGTGCATTTGGGTTGTATTATGAGATTTTACGGGTAAACTGTTAAGAGTTTGATTTTATTTTAGCGTTTTTGTCTGTATAGATGAAGTGAATGTTGCCTGAATTTCATTGTAATATACAGATTCATGCGAAAGCCTTTCAAAGATTTCTCTAGCAAAGATTGTCTGGTTGTAGAATGTTCAAAACCAGGCTTTGTTACATCGTTTCAGCATCTTTTGGTCTTCGGCTAGTATTCATTCAAAATCCGGACCATGTGCTGAGGCTCAAAACCTTTCCGTTTCTATTGTTTCATCATAACGACCATGAAGATTGCAACCAGGGCTGTCGGCGACGAATGTTCTCTGGACTGAGCCCTCTTATGTGCCTTGTACGAGTTATTGTGTAGTCAATTGATGTTACTTTAGATAGCTTGCCTTTTACGAGTTATTGTACGAGTTATAGTGTGTATAGATTTTTGAAGAAGATGGTGCCTTCGGGGCCATCCACTCCCATTGGTGGTGCACAGTCTGTTTCACCATCGCTTTTGAGATCAAATTCTGGAATGATGGGAGCACAAGGGGGGCTGCCTTCTCAGTCAGCTTTTCCTTCTCTTGTATCTCCACGAACTCAGTTTAGTAGTATGAATATGCTTGGTAATATGCCCAGTATGTCTTCTCTCCTTAATCAGTCATTTGGGAATGGAGTTCCAAATTCTGGGCCCTCAGGTCTTGGAAACAGCCAACGAGGAAGTATGGACCCTGGTTCCGAGTCGGATCCATTTTCACTTGTTGGCAATGGTGTGAACTTCAATAATACGCCATCATCATTGGGGGCATCAAATACAGGAAACCCTGCTTCATCTAGTCAAGTTTCAGGGCCACAATTTTCAAACCATTCTAGCAGCCAAATTGTACCCAATCAACAGCAGCCCCAGCAAATTGAGCCCCAGAACTTCCAACATAGTCAGCATTCAATGCAGCAGTTCGTTAGCTCTAATAATGCACAGCAGTCACAGCAGCAGCAGCAGCAACAGCAACAACATCAATTCCAACCTATACGAGGAAGCTTATGTGGTGTTGGACCTGTCAAGTTAGAGTCTCAAATGAATAATAATGATATTCAGGGGCAGCAACTACAGCAGCAGCAGCAGCAGCAGCTGCAGTCAATGAGGAACCTTGGTCCTGTGAAACTGGAACCTCAACAACTTCAATCAATGAGAAACTTGGGTCCTGTGAAATTGGAACCCCAACAGTCTGATCAGTCATTGTTTCTACAGCAGCAACATCAACATCAACAGCAGCAACAACAACAGCAGTTGCTCAGTATGTCTAGGCAGTCCTCTCAGGCTGCTGCTGCTGCGCAGATTAATCTTTTGCAACAACAAAGGCTCTTGCAATTTCAACACCAACAGCAACTCCTGAAGGCTATTCCTCAGCAAAGACCGCATTTGCCTCAACAATTTCAACAACAAAATTTGCCATTGAGATCCCCTGTAAAACCAGTTTATGAACCTGGCATGTGTGCTCGGCGTTTAACAAATTATATGTGTCAACAGCAGCAGAGACCTGAAGTAAGATTATGTCACTTAGTTGTTTCATTTGGTATCTGTTCAACCTAGAATGCAAGCTATATGATTTGTGTAATCATATCTGTTTTGTAGGACAACAATATTGCATTCTGGAGGAAATTTGTTGCGGATTACTTTGCTCCACATGCCAAAAAGAAATGGTGTGTCTCCATGTATGGAAATGGACGCCAAACAACTGGTGTATTTCCACAGGTCTGCTGCAAGAAAACTCTGTAACTTTCAAAGTTATATAGAATGGCGTTTGGATTCTAGTCGACCTAACCTAGTTACCTTTGCTTGAGGGAGGGGGGGCATCCGAGAGGAAGAAGGAGTGAGGGAGAACCTTAACAAATGAACACTAAAAGAAAAAAAAAAGGGCGTGGGTGTGTCTTTCCACCATTTTGCTGCTAGGGAAACCTTGTTTTGAAAAATCTATGGAAGCTGTTTAAATTCTGGTTGCCTTAAACCAGTAGGCATTTCAAATGGGAAATAAAAATAAGAGGAAATAATCACAAGAAGAGAGAGACGTACCAGGGTAAGGTTAGAACTATTATAGTTACATTCAAACTTGGGGCAAAGTCCCACCCCACTATATTTAAATAGTTTCCATGGTTGAAATTGATTGAAATGTGGGAGAACAAGAGAGCAAGGGGATGGGAGGTCTTCTTGTATGGACGTGAAGAGAGAGAGCAGAAGAGGTCTTCATGTAGGGGCTACTAGAGGCACATTTGAAACTTTGTGCTAAGCCCCACCCCACTGTATTTAAAAACTTCCACGATTGCAATTGTTTGGAATGAATTGCGATGCAGTGCAGGAGAGGGAGGAAGGAGGGGCTTAATGTAGAACAGTTTAGTTTCACGTTTAAATAACTCTTAAAGCCACCCGAAACTTTCCATGTGACTTTGAATCACATCTGCGCATGATTTTTATATCTGGGTTCATTTTTATCTCTTCCACAATTCTTTTTCCCATTTTCATTCATGTATGTATTTATGTACAAACGCTTGGTTGTTAAGAAACACTTATTACTGAAAAATATTACAAACGAGAACAAACTCTCTAACCTGAAAAGAGGAAGACGAACTGGTTTGCTGAAGGCTTGTCTATTGATCAATGTGAAATGGAAAATTACACAATTCCTTGTAGAGAGACAGCTGGCAAATAAATTGGACCCAACCCTAGACTACTATCTTTTGTGTGTAAATTGATTTGTAAATCCTCCTATTTCCTTTTCTCTACTCTCCCAACATACATCTAAGTTGGAGCTAGACCAGAGGATCCTCAATTTTAGATTAAAGCCTAGAGTAAAGCTTGAGTAATGGGGGAGATCATCTACCTAAAGCTAGGCTTATTTAAATGTCAAGATACTACTAGGCGTTCCCACAAATTCCTGGTACACTCAGTTTCAAGAACTTTTAAATACCACTTACTTTCAGGAAAAAACCACTGATAATCAAAGGTTAGTGCATGTCTTTTGATTCTCTGATTCGTATTAACATTTTTTAGAGCAAGTGACCCCCTTAATCCTCCTTATTTTCAATTTAGTATGTTGTGATTATTGTTTGAAAATGATATTCCTGGACGGGACTTCTAGACCTTATGGAAAAAAAGAAAAAAAAAAAAATAAACTTTTCATTTATAAAACGAAAAGGTCATTACTAAGTCTTCAATAGGCGTTGTGCTATTTACATTTTTTTGATGATTTCTGTGTATGTGTATGTACAATACAGCCTTATGTACTCCCAGCTCATTTGTTTCATGTCTCTATTATTGCATTGCACAGGACTTCTAGACCTTCTTTGACTTTTGGTGGATAATGTATTGGTTAGGCATAGAAAGATTTTCTTTAGATAGGAAACATAATATTTTCATTGAAGAAAGATAAAGATAAATGTGTCGATTCTTGACTATTGTTGGTTATCTGATTAGCTGACACATANCAAGAAAACTCTGTAACTTTCAAAGTTATATAGAATGGCGTTTGGATTCTAGTCGACCTAACCTAGTTACCTTTGCTTGAGGGAGGGGGGGCATCCGAGAGGAAGAAGGAGTGAGGGAGAACCTTAACAAATGAACACTAAAAGAAAAAAAAAAGGGCGTGGGTGTGTCTTTCCACCATTTTGCTGCTAGGGAAACCTTGTTTTGAAAAATCTATGGAAGCTGTTTAAATTCTGGTTGCCTTAAACCAGTAGGCATTTCAAATGGGAAATAAAAATAAGAGGAAATAATCACAAGAAGAGAGAGACGTACCAGGGTAAGGTTAGAACTATTATAGTTACATTCAAACTTGGGGCAAAGTCCCACCCCACTATATTTAAATAGTTTCCATGGTTGAAATTGATTGAAATGTGGGAGAACAAGAGAGCAAGGGGATGGGAGGTCTTCTTGTATGGACGTGAAGAGAGAGAGCAGAAGAGGTCTTCATGTAGGGGCTACTAGAGGCACATTTGAAACTTTGTGCTAAGCCCCACCCCACTGTATTTAAAAACTTCCACGATTGCAATTGTTTGGAATGAATTGCGATGCAGTGCAGGAGAGGGAGGAAGGAGGGGCTTAATGTGAGGACATTAATAGAGAGAGAAGTTTCTGGGTGAGATTGCAACTGCTACATTTCAGAAATTTCCTTGATTGCAATCGTTTGAGATGCAACGAGGCAGTGGGGTGGGGAAGGGCCTAAACTTATGGACAGAGAGAGAGAGAGAGAGAGAGAGAGAGAGAGAGAGCTTCACTATATTGAAAAGTACTTCTCATGAATTTTGGATTTTTTGTTGTCATTCCTTCAAGAATCTAATATCATGGTGAAGATTCGTGGAAATCTTTCTCATTTGCTTTAAAACATATAGCATAGATGCAAGTAAAGTAGTAATCATTTTGATGCATTTTGCAGGATGTTTGGCATTGTGAAATATGCAACCGCAAGCCTGGTCGAGGTTTTGGTATGTCATAGTTTTTATTTTCCCGAGTTGCATTATGTGGTTTTTGTACTTTTGATCCAGCTACTATTTTAGTTGGTCCTCATGTTTATCTCCTTTCAACATGTTAATTTTTTCTTTTGGTTCATGTATTTCTTTTGTTAACGGAGTTCCTAATTACATCTTAATTCTCTCAACATTTCAGAAGCAACCTTTGAAGTTCTTCCAAGGCTGTTCAAAATCAAATATGAAAGTGGAACTCTTGAAGAACTTCTCTATATTGATATGCCCCGCGAATATCATAATTCCTCTGGACAAATTGTCCTAGATTACGCCAAAGCAATACAAGAAAGCGTGTTTGAGCAACTTCGCGTTGTTCGTGATGGCCAACTTCGGATAGTTTTTTCTCCAGACTTAAAGGTCAAATTAGAAAGTTTCTTCTTCTTTCTTTCTTTCTTTCTTTTTTTTTT
>NC_036639.1:5712664-5791288 GCF_002806865.2 Cucurbita pepo subsp. pepo | reverse complement strand
GAACAGTTTAGTTTCACGTTTAAATAACTCTTAAAGCCACCCGAAACTTTCCATGTGACTTTGAATCACATCTGCGCATGATTTTTATATCTGGGTTCATTTTTATCTCTTCCACAATTCTTTTTCCCATTTTCATTCATGTATGTATTTATGTACAAACGCTTGGTTGTTAAGAAACACTTATTACTGAAAAATATTACAAACGAGAACAAACTCTCTAACCTGAAAAGAGGAAGACGAACTGGTTTGCTGAAGGCTTGTCTATTGATCAATGTGAAATGGAAAATTACACAATTCCTTGTAGAGAGACAGCTGGCAAATAAATTGGACCCAACCCTAGACTACTATCTTTTGTGTGTAAATTGATTTGTAAATCCTCCTATTTCCTTTTCTCTACTCTCCCAACATACATCTAAGTTGGAGCTAGACCAGAGGATCCTCAATTTTAGATTAAAGCCTAGAGTAAAGCTTGAGTAATGGGGGAGATCATCTACCTAAAGCTAGGCTTATTTAAATGTCAAGATACTACTAGGCGTTCCCACAAATTCCTGGTACACTCAGTTTCAAGAACTTTTAAATACCACTTACTTTCAGGAAAAAACCACTGATAATCAAAGGTTAGTGCATGTCTTTTGATTCTCTGATTCGTATTAACATTTTTTAGAGCAAGTGACCCCCTTAATCCTCCTTATTTTCAATTTAGTATGTTGTGATTATTGTTTGAAAATGATATTCCTGGACGGGACTTCTAGACCTTATGGAAAAAAAGAAAAAAAAAAAAATAAACTTTTCATTTATAAAACGAAAAGGTCATTACTAAGTCTTCAATAGGCGTTGTGCTATTTACATTTTTTTGATGATTTCTGTGTATGTGTATGTACAATACAGCCTTATGTACTCCCAGCTCATTTGTTTCATGTCTCTATTATTGCATTGCACAGGACTTCTAGACCTTCTTTGACTTTTGGTGGATAATGTATTGGTTAGGCATAGAAAGATTTTCTTTAGATAGGAAACATAATATTTTCATTGAAGAAAGATAAAGATAAATGTGTCGATTCTTGACTATTGTTGGTTATCTGATTAGCTGACACATATTGTGATGTGCAGGTTAGTCAGCTGGGGGCAGCTGCTCAGAAGTATCAGACTGCTATTCAAAAGGCATCATCTAACTTGTCTACTCCAGAGTTGCAAAATAACTGTAACATGTAATGCCTACTTTTAGAAAAATGTCTTCATTATGGAATGTCCTATCTTTACTTTTCATATTCGTTGTTTTGACTGGCTTATTATGTTAACTTTGATATGGTATAGTCCAAATTGGTCAGTTTTAAGGGTAGGTCTCTGATTATTTGAATGTATTATATTGTATTTTTACCATGCCTCTCTCTCATTACTTATCTGAAGTAAATGGGGTACTAGGCCGAGAAGTTTGTTTGGATGACTTCTTTTGTTTGCCTATTTGACTTACTTGAGGACCTTGTGCCTGTGCTATACTGATCCTTTTGTGGTCATTTAGGACAGAAAATAGTGGTAGCTGTTTTCTTTTTTCCAAATGAAAGCAGTTTTTCCTTCAGTATGGTTGATGTATACAGTGATCTGGATGCATATGATGCATTGTTTTCTACACATGATGTTTGATACAATAATTTCTGGTAGCAGCTGGGGTTGAAGTCATTTTTGATCCACTGGGAACTACTTTATTTTTCTGTCCAAGCTGTTAATTGTGTTTATTTGCCTTTCATTATCAGATTTTTATTATTTTATTGCCATCACATTTTATGGTACTGAAGATTATGTTTGTAATGAATTTCTAGGTTGGTAAGGTAGGATTAATTGACGTAGACAATTTGTGTGTATTTAGTGAAGTTACTGCTTAAATATTGTGTATGTGCATCATAGTTGGATGTATTAACAAGGTAGGATAAATTGACGTATATAATTTGTGTTAAAAAAGGAGAATAGCTTTAGAGTAACGGAAGTGAAATTAAGGCAATCCTGCTGTTTAGAAAGAAAAAGTTCATGACATGGCTGGTTAAAGTGATTATGTANAATATGCAACCGCAAGCCTGGTCGAGGTTTTGGTATGTCATAGTTTTTATTTTCCCGAGTTGCATTATGTGGTTTTTGTACTTTTGATCCAGCTACTATTTTAGTTGGTCCTCATGTTTATCTCCTTTCAACATGTTAATTTTTTCTTTTGGTTCATGTATTTCTTTTGTTAACGGAGTTCCTAATTACATCTTAATTCTCTCAACATTTCAGAAGCAACCTTTGAAGTTCTTCCAAGGCTGTTCAAAATCAAATATGAAAGTGGAACTCTTGAAGAACTTCTCTATATTGATATGCCCCGCGAATATCATAATTCCTCTGGACAAATTGTCCTAGATTACGCCAAAGCAATACAAGAAAGCGTGTTTGAGCAACTTCGCGTTGTTCGTGATGGCCAACTTCGGATAGTTTTTTCTCCAGACTTANTTTTTTTTTTTTTTTTTTTTTTTTTTTTTTTTTTTTTTTTTTTTTTTTTTTTTTTTTTTCATGATTCCTTCTCTTCTTAGGGAACAATATATCTTACCTTTCCTTTGTTTTCTTTTATCAGATATGTTCTTGGGAATTTTGTGCTCGACGTCATGAAGAGCTTATTCCTCGAAGGTTACTAATACCTCAGGTAATGATGAAGAACAGTTTAGTTTCACGTTTAAATAACTCTTAAAGCCACCCGAAACTTTCCATGTGACTTTGAATCACATCTGCGCATGATTTTTATATCTGGGTTCATTTTTATCTCTTCCACAATTCTTTTTCCCATTTTCATTCATGTATGTATTTATGTACAAACGCTTGGTTGTTAAGAAACACTTATTACTGAAAAATATTACAAACGAGAACAAACTCTCTAACCTGAAAAGAGGAAGACGAACTGGTTTGCTGAAGGCTTGTCTATTGATCAATGTGAAATGGAAAATTACACAATTCCTTGTAGAGAGACAGCTGGCAAATAAATTGGACCCAACCCTAGACTACTATCTTTTGTGTGTAAATTGATTTGTAAATCCTCCTATTTCCTTTTCTCTACTCTCCCAACATACATCTAAGTTGGAGCTAGACCAGAGGATCCTCAATTTTAGATTAAAGCCTAGAGTAAAGCTTGAGTAATGGGGGAGATCATCTACCTAAAGCTAGGCTTATTTAAATGTCAAGATACTACTAGGCGTTCCCACAAATTCCTGGTACACTCAGTTTCAAGAACTTTTAAATACCACTTACTTTCAGGAAAAAACCACTGATAATCAAAGGTTAGTGCATGTCTTTTGATTCTCTGATTCGTATTAACATTTTTTAGAGCAAGTGACCCCCTTAATCCTCCTTATTTTCAATTTAGTATGTTGTGATTATTGTTTGAAAATGATATTCCTGGACGGGACTTCTAGACCTTATGGAAAAAAAGAAAAAAAAAAAAATAAACTTTTCATTTATAAAACGAAAAGGTCATTACTAAGTCTTCAATAGGCGTTGTGCTATTTACATTTTTTTGATGATTTCTGTGTATGTGTATGTACAATACAGCCTTATGTACTCCCAGCTCATTTGTTTCATGTCTCTATTATTGCATTGCACAGGACTTCTAGACCTTCTTTGACTTTTGGTGGATAATGTATTGGTTAGGCATAGAAAGATTTTCTTTAGATAGGAAACATAATATTTTCATTGAAGAAAGATAAAGATAAATGTGTCGATTCTTGACTATTGTTGGTTATCTGATTAGCTGACACATATTGTGATGTGCAGGTTAGTCAGCTGGGGGCAGCTGCTCAGAAGTATCAGACTGCTATTCAAAAGGCATCATCTAACTTGTCTACTCCAGAGTTGCAAAATAACTGTAACATGTAATGCCTACTTTTAGAAAAATGTCTTCATTATGGAATGTCCTATCTTTACTTTTCATATTCGTTGTTTTGACTGGCTTATTATGTTAACTTTGATATGGTATAGTCCAAATTGGTCAGTTTTAAGGGTAGGTCTCTGATTATTTGAATGTATTATATTGTATTTTTACCATGCCTCTCTCTCATTACTTATCTGAAGTAAATGGGGTACTAGGCCGAGAAGTTTGTTTGGATGACTTCTTTTGTTTGCCTATTTGACTTACTTGAGGACCTTGTGCCTGTGCTATACTGATCCTTTTGTGGTCATTTAGGACAGAAAATAGTGGTAGCTGTTTTCTTTTTTCCAAATGAAAGCAGTTTTTCCTTCAGTATGGTTGATGTATACAGTGATCTGGATGCATATGATGCATTGTTTTCTACACATGATGTTTGATACAATAATTTCTGGTAGCAGCTGGGGTTGAAGTCATTTTTGATCCACTGGGAACTACTTTATTTTTCTGTCCAAGCTGTTAATTGTGTTTATTTGCCTTTCATTATCAGATTTTTATTATTTTATTGCCATCACATTTTATGGTACTGAAGATTATGTTTGTAATGAATTTCTAGGTTGGTAAGGTAGGATTAATTGACGTAGACAATTTGTGTGTATTTAGTGAAGTTACTGCTTAAATATTGTGTATGTGCATCATAGTTGGATGTATTAACAAGGTAGGATAAATTGACGTATATAATTTGTGTTAAAAAAGGAGAATAGCTTTAGAGTAACGGAAGTGAAATTAAGGCAATCCTGCTGTTTAGAAAGAAAAAGTTCATGACATGGCTGGTTAAAGTGATTATGTAGGAGCCGCTGTTGGGGAAAAAACAGGAAATTGGAATAAATCCACAACTTGGGTTGTGGTTGAAGAAGTTAGGTTCCATGTAGCTGAATGAAGCTCAATAGAAAAAGAACTCCGTAGACCTTTTACAAATAACTTGAATTGTTACAAATAACTTATGTTAACTTTGTGGAATGATTTAGGATTTTGTTACTATATGAGGGGGCATACATTTTGGGAAGGCTATAGATCCTATACTAATAGTAGAATGAGCACATTTGTTAAATTCTATACTTGGGAACTTATTATTGTGTTAGCTTTTCACCAAGTCCATAAGTTTGTGTTCTTTCTTTTCTTTTAAAAAAGACTTCAACATTCTTTTGAGATTTATTGTACAAGTAGTGAGAGTTATGATTTTAACGGGAATTTTTTTCAGGTTTGTGGGCTCAGCTAGACAATTGGCCAAGGCATTGGAAGTGCCATTAGTAAATGACTTGGGATATACGAAGAGATATGTCCGGTGCCTTCAGGTAATGTTTGATATCAACATAGGGTTATGTGCTGGGATGACTTCCATGGTCTTTCTTTCAATTGAAAACTTCAGTTTCTCCTAATATAGTGTCTGGATTAGATTGAAATGTCTGTTGGTTGTCTGATTAGTCAAAACCTTTGTGGTTGTTTTCTTAGCATGAGGTGAAGACTATTACTCATTGCTTAACTTGTTCTAAACTTATAGGTCAGCATTTCTAGTGTGTTTAGAATAACATGGGAAGAAAATGCTTTTTGAACAAAATTAATTTTTCTATTAGCACTTTTGAAAAAAATCAATAATTTAAAGTGTGTTCAATATAGTTTATTGAGTGGTTTATCGTGAGTAGTTTTTAAAAACAATCTTAATAAATAAAAGTGCTTCAAAAAAATTGGATCGATTTGAAAACATTTTCTTTTGAATAAGTACTTGATGGATGGATTATCCAAAATGATTTTAAAGTGATTAATCAAAAATCCTCGAAGCATGAAATAAATAAATAAAATTTTATAATAAAAAGAATCACTTTTGGATATCGTGTAATCAAACAAATTTGTTATTAAAATTCTTTTGTAAAAATGTAAGGTATAACAACATTTTTATTGATTTTTTTTTTTTTTTTCATTAGTGTTTAAACTTACCACATTTGTGTCTCCTTTCTGGTTTAAAATGAGGCTTGTCGTTGAACAATTGGGAAATCCAAATTATTGTTTCAAGTGTAATTTTCCCGGAGGCTGTAACAGGTTTTATATTTTGATATCTTAGCAATGATCGATGCGTATATATACCAGGAGTTAGTTACTGCTTTGTGTTTATATTGTTAAAAGTGGTACTCTCACACATGAAAAAAGAAATTGTCAAAGTGGTTCTAGGCTGGAAATGCAACCCTGAATGATATTGTATGCTTTATTCGCCTTTTTAAGTTGGGGATTTTTGTTTTATTTTTCTATTTAAAAATGCAAGCTTCTAATGTAACATTATTGGTTTCATCACAACTTTCTGACCAAATTTTAAAAACTAAAGAGATTAGTGCTCTCCTAATCATTGTTTTGTTTACAATTTGGCTTCTTTTTATTAAGAATATTTTGTTTAGTAACAATTTTCTCACCACTTGTTCTCTCTTTACCAGAAATTTATTTCATAACAATTCTCTAAGTCTTATCATTTATAATTGTTATCTTGATATTTGTTAGTGTTTGGGTTAATTTATGTGCATCTTGACTAATCTCAATTATTTCTACTTTTTGAAACTAATTATTTTTAAACACTATGTTTTGGCCTTCTGATTTTTAATTTGCAACCAAATTTTTTTTTGTCAATTGAAACTGTATTAAATTCCATAAAAATTAGTCTGTAAAAATTTGTTATACGAAAGTTTCTGGTCGGAAGGAATGTATGAAAGGAATGATTTTACAAACTATATTGAGAAGTTGAATATATTATAAACAGCTGATGAACTTTATCAAGAAGTTGAGGAGTGTACTTGTAATTTGACTTCTCAAGTTTAGAATAAAATGTAATATTCTGAATTAGTGCTTTTTTACTTAATTGAAAAAAATGCTATTATTATTTTCTTTAAAAAAAAAAAAAAAAAAAAAAAAAAAAAGGAAAAAAAAATGTTTTTGGCCCATAATCTCTGATAGCTATTTTCTGGGTACAATGTAGATATCAGAAGTCGTCAATAGTATGAAGGACTTGATAGATTACAGTCAAGAAACTTCGACAGGGCCAATTGGTAAGTTTAACCTTCATTAATATTTTGCATCGTGTTTCCTTTTTGTTGAATGAATCTGTGCTGGATGCTTCATTTGTAGTTTGTTTTTGCCCAGTAGACATTACTTATATGAAGGGGATTCCAGATTAGGTACTGTAGATATTCTTGGAATGGTTTTGTCTTTTTGTTTACTTTATCCTCCCCTTCTTTATGAGTAAAAGATAAAATTTTCATTGTGGAAAAAATGGTGACAGCTAGAGATTTCCAGATTAAGTATGGTAGGTAGTCTTAGATGGGTTTTCTTTTGTCAATCTGCGTTTTTATGCAATGGGAGAATCTATAGTGATGGGAAGTTTTTGGGAGGAGGTTTGAGCCTTCATGATATTTTGTTTCTTTTAGTGAATCACATATTCTGGTCTCTTGTTAGGTATTAAATGTGTCAACATATAGACATTTGACATTTTCTTTTTAGGTATTGTCTACACACCGTCCCCATATCCATTCTTCCCTGAAATCTCCTTGGCTGAGGTTGAATATCTTGTTTGTTTTTCATGAAGGAAACAATATTCATTAAAAAAGAACANAAAAAAAAAAAAAAAAAAAAAAAAAAAAAAAAAAAAAAAAAAAAAAAAAAAGAAAGAAAGAAAAAAAAAAGAAGGAAAGATAAAGGGAGAGAAGCCCAAGCCAAAAGGAGATCACAAACTGAAGCACCCAAGAACAAAACATAAGAAAACAAAATTACAACATCAATGCATTGTAAACATCATGGATAACACATCCCTTTTGTAAATTTCAAACATCAATGAAATTGTCTCTTATATAAATAAATAAATAATAAGACAAAATTACAAAAAAGAGCTCCAATTGTTGAGAATAAGAGATAAAGGGCAATCACTAAAGTTCTTAGTAACAGAAGCTTAAGAGGAAAACATTGAACCTAGCCAAGACACCATAAAATCTTTCCTAACTAGTTCTTTCCGATCTCCATTTCAAAATTCCTGCTAGTCAAGGCTGTAAGATCAGGTAAATCACAGGTTACTTTATCTGGGAATGACTAATCTTGATGGAGGCCACCTAATTAACTGGGAGTGGGCAGAATTCTCTTCCTTCATGCTTGGGAGGACTTGGTATAGGCATCATTAGGATGAAAAACACTGGCCCTTTTCTAAATGGCATGGTCATTCTTCAATGGAGATAGCATCTTACGGAGGAAGGTTGTAAAATCTAAATACAGAATTTAGATCAAATATTGGNAAAAAAAAAAAAAAAAAAAAAAAAAAAAAAAAAAAAAAAACCCAGTTAGCTCCAGTTGTTCTGACAGATTATTGCCAAGTATTCACGTGCTATTGAGAATGGTTCTTCTTTTATACTTAATGACTTACGAATCAGGTTTTGGAAAAATAAAGGTGCATTTGCTTGCTGATCTAAGAACAAAAATTTCAAAACAAGGGATTCCATGGAGAATATTGAAGCTATGGGAACAGACTAATAAGTGGCTGACTCATAAGAGAATATTGGAACAATATAATTAGGCCTGGACCCTGTGCCTTAGAGTTAGAAGAGTGCCTGCTCTTATATCACGAAGCTGAAAGGATTCTTCAATCAGAACACAGATTATTTGATTTGAAAATGTGAATCAGCCGCTTCAAGTTTAAATCATAATGCCTACAAATTGGAAAGGTAGCTTGTAATCAGGTCTGGAAAGAAGCACCAAAAACAAAAAAAAACATCAAGTTCCTCCTGTGGATCTTCCCCTTGCAGAAAACTAAACAGTTCACCAATGATATATTACAAAAGAGGTTCAGGTTCCCTAAGTCTATATAAATTGTCGCATGGGTGAGGAAACATTTAAACCATCTTTCTGACAAGCTTCAAAGGCACTCCTTGGATATCCATCTTCCGAACGGCAGTGTTATGTGCGAAAGTAGTGGTCAAAACCATCAGGTGGTGCAAACAGGCCAGACTATTTGGGACTACTTTCTCCAAGCTTTTGGTTGGTAGATTGTCTTCCCCCGTGACATTAGAGACCTTTCGACCTTGGTTGTTGATAATGCGTTCAAGAAAGAAAAGAAGGATCTTTGGCTAAATTTCATAGTGTGCTTTCTTGTGGTTTTGGTCAGATGCCAACTCTTGTATTATTTTCTTTAGCAAGGAAGAAGGCACTTATGCTCTCATTCCTTCCATCTTGATTGGTAATTCCTTTGTCATCATTCAAATTTCTATGTTCCTACAAAAGAAAAAGAAAAAAGAAATCATGTAAGACTACGCTTTACAAAACCTTCGGTCGACTTGATACTAATGGTTAGATTCCCAACTTAATGATTTATATGCTTGAACATGCATGATTTAGAAGATGAATTATGTTCAATACTTGGATAGTATCTGGAAGACAAAATTCAATGATATTAGCTCAATGTGTTATGAATTGAGTCTTGCTTTCGCTGACTATTTAGGCAATGTAGTTATGCTGACTATAGATATTTTGCTGTTACTTGTTAAGTACGAGAAAGCTCTGATACAATGTTTAGAATAAGAAAAATGTTAAGAATAAGAAACATAAGTGAGATTGAAAGTCCAAGAAACATAGGTGGGATCGAAAGTCCAATATTCATTAATGTTCACAACATTTAAATAGGATACAAGCTACCAACTAAATCTTAGAAATAAGATAAAATATTCTACTAACCAAATCTGAAAATAAGATAAAATATATCAAATATGCTATTAACCAAATCCTGAAGGTAAAAAATGTAAACGGATTAGGACTATATAAAATATATTCCAATATTACACTAAAATAATTTATTTGTTTCACCATGTAGACTTAATTCACTTTTGAAGTGGTCCCTCAGTCTGATATTCTGAAATCAACTATTGAATCATTGTATCCCCTTGTTCTTGCAAATGTTTGCAGAGAGTTTGGCCAAGTTTCCGCGGAAGACAAACGCTTCACCAGGATTCCTCAGCCAAGCTCAAAACACTGAGCAACAATTACCTCAACCCCAGCAAACAATTGATCAAAACACAAACGGCGACCAAAGCTCTGTTCCGGCTGCTGCTAACAATGGTGTTCCAAATGCAAACAACCCCGCGAATCCAGCATCAACATCATCTCCTGCTAGTACCATTGTTGGGTTACTCCACCAGAATTCCATGAACTCCAGACAGCAGAACTCTATCAACAGTGCTGGAAGCCCTTATGCCGGGAATTCTGTGCAAATATCGTCCCCCGGTTCCTCCACCACGATTGCTCAGGCACAAGCGAATCCCTCCTTCCATTCGCCTACATTGTCCTCATCTAACAATCCTCCGCAATCATCAATTGGAACTGCAACTACTAATCACGTAAGTGCCACAAACTCTCCAGTAAATGTTCCCCTGCAACAGCCAACACAGTCTTCTGAAGCCGATCAATCCGATTCCCAGAGCTCCATGCAAAAGATTATTCAGGAATACATGATGTCAAACCAACTAAACGGGATGAACACAATGACTGGTGTTTCCTCTCTAGCAGAGGATGTGAAACCTGTTAATGGGATGTTGGCAGCAAACAACATTATGAGTCTCAATGGACGGAACTGCCTGGTCGGGAGTGGAACTGCCAATGGTGTTTCTGGTATCAGGAGCATGGGGTATGGCTCGATGGGTGGTGGAGGACTTGCTCAGGCTTCTATGGTCAATGGAATGAAGTCTGCAATGGGAAGTAACTCGATTTCTAACGGGAGAATTGGGATGGCGTCATTGGCTCGAGAACAGAGCATAAATCATCAAGATTTGGGAGACCAGCTCCTTAATGGTCTGGGAGCAGTGAATGGGTTTAATAATCTACAATTTGATTACTGAAGCTGCTTGTGCAGCTACAAGATTAGCTTAAATGGTCTTTCTGATGATGGAATCACACCATGAAAACAGGGCATGGCTCATGTTCTGTACTGATTTGTTATTTAAACATTAAAGCAAAATGTGGTGGTTGGAGGTGTTGCTCTGATTGGATGGGGTGAGTTTCTTTGATTTCTAATGTACCATTTGTGATTTTCCCCTCTTTTTTTCCCTTTTTTTTTCCTTTTCGAGCTTTCCTTTGCATTTTAAATTTTACCCTTTTTTTTGGGTGTAGAGAGTAACTTAAAACTTTAGAATACGCAAAATTTTACAGCGCCAAAATTCTCCAGTTGAATGGAATTTTGTTGTGTCATACAAGCAACGAACGTTTACAGGCGGCCACCTTCTTTAAGATTGTAGTACCATTGACAGTCTCACACACAAAATTGCATTACTTTTTGTTTGCTCACCTCACAACATAAGTTCCATATTCCTTGAGTGGTTTCTCGTTCGTGTAGTAGTTGTTATCGAACGCGTTTAGGAGTTGCTTGTTCATGCAAGAATTGTTCAAGCCACTTATAGCACGTAGGGTTAAGTACATCACGGAAAACGAATTTGATTTCCTATCATTTGGTATTAAAGTTTTTACTGTGTTTTTAATTTCAAATCACTATGTTTCTTTGGAGATTTTTTTAATACGAAGTCTTAGTGTAACTATCTTTTTGTAACATAGACAATATCCTAACATAGACAATATGGATATGAACCATTTGTTTAACACAAATTAGAAACTTCTTTATATTAGAGCAAGGTTGGGTTTCTTATATGAATCTTAGTGATAAGATGGTCTCCATTAGGATTCGTGTAGAGTTCTGAACAAGCTGCAGAGTCAACCCTTTCAAATCATTATTAGTTGACACATATTGTTCCTAGCCGTTTGTTATGAGTCCGGGAAGCCAGGAATCCTAAATATAAGGCATCCCTCAAAATAAAGAAGGGTGGGCAGGGCTTCCGCAAGGGCTTCCCCTCTTTCCGGTCAAGATAGATGGGAAGAAGGTTCAAGGGAAGGAGTTTATTGTGAAATCCAGTGGGCAGGGCTTCCGCAAGGGCTTCCCCTCTTCCCGGTCAAGATAGATGGGAAGAAGGTTAAGGGAAGGAGTTTACAGTGAAATCCAGTGGGCAGGACTTCCGCAAGGGCTTCCCCTCTTTCCGGTCAAGATAGATGGAAAGAAGGTTCAAGGGAAGGAGTTTATAGTGAAATCCAGTGAAGGAGAGAAGCCGATGTGAAGGAAAGAGCTACTTTTACCTCCTCTTATATATGTTCAAAATCAATTTGAGTCGGTGAATTAGATTGAATGGAACTGAACCAATTGGTTCATTCCAGTCTTTCATTTTTTTATAACATAATTAAAACTTTCTATTCATTAGTCGTGAGATTGTTTGACACAATCATCGATTTATAACCTTAAAAACACTTAGAAAATACCTTATCAAACCATAATATATATACTATATATTTAATTTATACTATACACCTAAACCTAAAAATTTTATTCTAGCCTTATGATTCAAAATTTGAAATTTTTTGGTTAAAGATATCATTTTACATAAGTACAAGCAAATGATTACATCAATTTTTTGAAAACCCTAAAATTACACATACGCAAACAGCACACCATTACAATTGTTCTAAGTACTCGATGATTATAGGACGTTCTACTAAGAAATTAGCAACCCTTTGTTTATTCGGGAAGGCAATAAATGGGTTTTTGATTCCGCGTTCTGAGGGCTTTGGAGTTTAGGAGACCAGTACAGTCTTGTTTTCAGTCTCCGCCGAGAAAATAATACCATGCCGTCTTCCGGTGTTTCAGCCTTGGATTCAGAAGAAGAAGGCAGGTCGAATGTGGGTAAAACAAAGGAGAACCCCAGCTTCTTCGATATATATGGAACCGATGTATGTATTTTTAGTTCATCATTCAGCTATCCCATTTACTTTTTTCAAATTCTTCAAGCCGTTGCATCTTCTTTTTATTCATCGATTACTGTTGTTGTTATTTTGCTTGAATTTTATGTTCTGAAACAATATAGAAACGGATGACATGGTGCATTCTGCTACTTTGATTCCTCTTGTAGGCCAAAGCTGAGATTCTTTTCAAAACTCCCGAGTCTAATTCAACTTTAAGTCTGCAAGTGAGTTTACCTGGTTGCTAAGTTTCTTCTGATTTATAGAAAGAATTGGTTATGAGATTTTTTTTTTTGAGTATCACTTATGTTTTTCTGCAGGATGTTCAAGGGCTTGTAACTTGGGTGCTTGCTGAAGGTTTCATGCCATCATGGGTTTTCATTAAGGTCGATACTTTTCCTAACTTTAGGTTATTGATATGTCTTACTTGAATTTTGTGTGAGCAATAAAAATCTGATCATGAACGGATTGTTATTCAATAGAAATCAAATTTTGGTGATATTTGTCAGTTTAAAGGTCTATGACCTAAATATTTTTGAGCTATATTCATCATTTGTTTCCTCCTTACCAATTCAATTTTTGAGCTATATCTCCATAGGAATGTGACCAGGAGGTAAACCTTACTGGGATCTTGGTGTTCTATTATTTTTCTCGAAAATTTACGCACATTCTTATGTTTTTTAAACTTCGATTGTTAGTTATTCTAATTAATTTGATGGCTTACTTTTGCTCCAAATGTTTAAGATTTCCTGGAAGTACTTACAGAGTTAAATATATGCAGAATAAACCCCTGATCCCCAAAGTGGTTATGGTTTACCTCCCTGGCCTGGATGCTGCTCTGTACATGTCACAGACCAAGATACTTTCTACGTTTAAAAAATTATGCGGCAATCCGAGGGCAGTTTTAGCTCTTAGGTGCTCATTCTTTCATTGAAGTTTGGAAGTTTTTATTCTATTTACCTTTTAGAATGTTTCTGGGATTTTCTTAATGCTACAGTTCTCATGTTGTTATTTTTTATTTTTTTGCTAGCTGTATATCAGATAGAATGCAAACAATTGATGCACTTTTGACATGTAAGGTAAAGAGAAAGAGGGATGCAAATAGTGTAGACTTAAAGAATAATTTGACGTCTGAACAAGGTTTGTAAACCATTTGGCAAACTTTAGTTTTGGTCTAGTTCTCCAGTTAATTAATTTTCTTGTTGTGCTGTTTTAGAATTCTTTTTACTTCCTTGTAGGAGTAGGGAATTAATGTACTTCATTATAACTGTGCTACAAGGAGTTTAAAGGCGAGTCTACATAATTATGTGGGCATCAAACATATACTCTCCTGAGAATAGGGCATTTTAGTGGCAATGAACTTGCTGAAAGTGGTTTTGGTTGATGCCTTTTTATCTACCCTTGATTTATGGTGAACTGACGTTCTGACTTGTTTGCATTCTCCTTCTCTCTCGATATGTTCTCTGGAATGTGTACAGAAAGACTTGACCCTGAAAAAGAAACACCGATATCTATCAAACTCCCGAAGGAGTTGCCTTTCCCTGTTACATATTATACGCTAACTGCAAAAGAACTGGAAGACAATGGCTATCCTTTCAATCAACCAGGTGACTTGTCTTTGGCCCTTTTTCACTTTTTTTCCGAAGTGAGAAAATTTCTTAAGTTAATAGTTCATTTGATTCAGGTTTTATACATACACTTCCTGCTCCTATTGGATCTTCACCTTATGAAATGTTGGCGCTTGACTGTGAAATGGTAAATACATTTTTCTTTAAAAAATTTGAGACAGTAATATATTGAAGGAAACGATGTTAATTCTTGAGGAAACAAGCATANCCCCCCCCCCTCCAAATATATTTGACAATCATCCTGCTTATAAATATCTTCGATTGCCTTTTATTTCATTTATTTTTCATATCTTACTGCTCATATTTGTATTAATGAAAAGGTTCTTTAAAATTTCATATATCTAATTTTTTCTTCTTTTCTTTTTTGTGGCACTTGGAGCCCAAGAGAAATAATAGACGTAATTAACAACTTTTTTTTGTAGGAAACATTGAATATTAAAAAGGAAAGAAAGCAAAACCTCAAACTAAGAAAGATTAGAGAAGTTTCTTCCAGGCTTAAGGGCCATTTTTAAACTATTGTTGTTAGAAAGCAACATAAATTTTACATCAAAATAGAGCCGCAAAATAAATGGTATCAAAAAAAACTATCAATAGTCTTTTCTATATTGTTAAATGTCCTATTCTTCCTCTCAAGCCACGGAAACTCCTTTAACTTTTTGGAAGGATAGCTAGCCATGGTGTGTGTGTGTGTGTGTGTGTGTGTGTGTGTGTGTGTGTGTGGAATGCTTATGTTGCATCTATTCAATTCATGTGCTTTATCGGCTACTTAGTCTGTAAAGGCTCAATAATTCTCTTAATTATTTGATACAATGCATTGCCAATAGTTTCTTTGTAGAATTTTATCTGACGACCTGCCTCATCTTTGATTGAGTTAATCATTTAATTTTTTTGACTTTTATTAGTGTGTGACCTGTGAAGGGTTTGAGCTCACACGAATAACCCTGGTGGATATGGAAGGACAGGTATGCACTTTATCTCTGCTTCAGTTAATTGCCTTAATGAAAGCATTGAATTTTTGTATGAGGAAACTTAACTGGTGCTTTGAAGACTTTAAATCAAGTAATTCTTATCTGAACAAATAATCAAGAACCGTATAGTTAATATGGCGACCATCTTGCTAAGTTAATTTAGTTATCTATATCTTTATCCTTTCTCAGGTTATGCTTCTTTTTAATGTTAAAATGTGTATTTAATAAACTAAAGTCACTGGATTTTACCTCAGAGGCATACAGGTCCTGTTTGTTTAACTGAAGTTTTAGACCAGCTATTTTCAGTTTTGGGTTAACAAAGTATTATCAACTTTTATTTTTGTGATTTCTGTATTTGATTTTGTTTTTAGACCACTGTGTTTTACTTCTACATGTCCCATTCTTTTTGATTTATTACCTTTTTATCTCAGGTTGTCCTTGACAAATTGGTAAAACCATCAAATGCAATTGTTGACTACAATACGAGGTAAGATAGTCGAGCTTTTAGTATCAATTCACAAAAGGTTTTTAATATCAATTCTCATAAAAAGAATATGTCACCAAGAAAAGTTGATGTGAAAATCTTAGTTTCCTGTATTTGATCGATAGTGATGATTTATGAAGCCATTTTAGTTATATTGCACGGTTTACTCTTCTTTAAATTGCTTGCATTTGGTAATTATGCTTGTTTTTCTTATTAGTGGGCAAGTGGCTATACTTTTCAATCTGGCGATTTCTCTATTCTTTTTTCTCCCTCGTTTTTTTCCTTTTTATAATTATTTTTCCTCCGATAGGAAACAGACTTGTTATTCATAGTGAAAAGAACACCACTGGCTGAAGGAGATTAGAAAGTACTGCCCTCAGTTGGAAAATAATCGGAAAGAGTTAGGTAAAGGCTAAAGAGTACATCATTGAGAAAATAACTAGTAAAAGCTTTATGGTACACCATTGAGATGCTGCTGAGTTTAGCGAACTCCCAAAGCTCGTACCCTTTTGTGGCAATGTTCCGTCTAAGGATCTTGTCTTCCCATCTAAATTTTCCCATGGTTGGTCATCACGGCATTGACCCAGAGTGATATTTACCAAGGCATCTGTAACGGCCCAAGGCCACCGCTTGCAGATATTGTCCTCTTTGGGTTTTCCCTTTCGAGCTTCCCCTTAAGGCTTTAAAACGCGTCTGCTAGGGAAAGGTTTCCACACCCTTATAAAGAGTATTTCGTTCTCCTCCCCAACCAATGTGGGATTCTCACAATTCACCCCCCTTCGGGGCCCAGCGTCCTCGCTGGCACTCGTTCATCTCTCCAATCGATGTGGGACCCCTACCAAATCCACCTCCAACCAATGCTAGTAGATATTGTCCTCTTTGGGCTTTCCCTTTCAGGCTTCCCCTCAAGGCTTTAAAACGCGTATGCTAGGGAAAGGTTTCCACACCCTTATAAAGAGTATTTCGTTCTCCTCCCCAACCAATGTGGGATTCTCACAATTCACCCCCCTTCGGGGCCCAGCGTCCTCGCTGGCACTCGTTCATCTCTCCAATCGATGTGGGACCCCTACCAAATCCACCTCCAACCAATGCTAGTAGATATTGTCCTCTTTGGGCTTTCCCTTTCAGGCTTCCCCTCAAGGCTTTAAAACGCGTATGCTAGGGAAAGGTTTCCACACCCTTATAAAGAGTATTTCGTTCTCCTCCCCAACCAATGTGGGATTCTCACAATTCACCCCCCTTCGGGGCCCAGTATCCTCGCTGGCACTCGTTCATTTCTCCAATTGATGTTGGACCCCACCAAATCCACCCCCCTTCGGGCCCAACGTTCTTACTGGCACACGGTCTCGTGTTTAAGAAACAGCTTCTTCGCTGGTACATCGTCTAGTGTCTGGCTCTAATATCATTTGTAATGCCCCTAATTTTTTTTAACCTAAACAGTGATGTCACCCATGCATGCATAAATCATAAAGCGGGAATTCATAATAAATAGTTTTGGAAACAACACCAAGGTCTTACATAAAAGTTCAAAAACCCAAAATGAACGTATCTCAAAATAAGAAAACATTCGTCAACTAAAAACAGAAAATTTAAATAAAACAAACATTCATCGATTTGACTTAAAAACCCAATTAAAACATAAGCGGCCCAAGAATGCCCTCTCATCAACTTCCATGGTATCCTCAGCCTCCTCCGTCACCCGTGCATAGGTGCCTTGCCTTTACCTGAAAAATTTAGGTAGCACGTACCTTAAGTATTTTATGAAATACTTAGTAAGTCACACTATTGGGGTTAGATATGCAAACACATGCCACATATGAGTGAGACCTATCTTTCATCAATCATGGCCTTGGGCTATTTTCTTTTTTGGGTAGGATTGGATGTATGATACTTATCCATACACGGCCCCTGTATGCGCACATGGGCCCACTAGGCGGGCTCGTATACATGCTCCCTGGGTCTGGCTTGGTCGGGCACAACGTATTACACGTCACTGGATGCCACAGAACAGAAAAAGCCCACATGATATCGTGGCGAAACATAGATATCGAATTCTTACTTTCATGACATAAAAGGGAAGTATCCCAATGCAAATGACATATAGATATGCATGAGGTCTCGTGACTTTACATTTCATAACATAATATGTAATACAAAATACGTTTAATTTCCTTCATGCATTTCTTAACATAGCTCAACAACGCTAAGTATATGCATGACTACGTTCATCATATTCATAGCATGTAATACTAACATAACATCCATTACATTTCAGTTCATTTCATAACATTACCAGAAAACATAATCGATGCATAACAGGGACATTTCTCATAAAATATGGTGCATGCAAAAGTCATAGGGCATGCACCAACATGCACCAACATACAACATATATTAGGTTAACTCTAACAGTAAAGTCACTTACCTCGTTGGCTTTGACCGAAGTTTACTCATAGTATTAGCTTATGAAGGGTATATTAGTAATTAGATTGGAAAGTCGTTATGGAGACTAGTTATAAATATAGTCTAAATGTTTGTCTTTTGTGGCTTAACAGGTTTAGTGGAATTACATTTGAGTTGTTAAGTCAGGTGACCACTAGTCTGGAAGATGTTCAGGTTCTCTCTTTGACACTGCACTCACTGATGTTATCTACTTGCAGTAATCAGTTTCTGATGGAACTTTCTAATGCACTGTGGTAAATGTACACTGCAGAAAGTTTTTTTGAATCTAGTTCACAAGGAGACCGTTCTAATTGGTCATTCACTGGAGAATGACCTGATGGCATTAAAGATCTCTCATGATCTGGTGATTGATACTGCAGTACTGTATAAGCATCCCCGTGGCGGCTCTCATAAATCTGCCCTTCGAATCCTTACCAAAAAATTTCTTTCCAGGGAGATACAACAATCTGGCAATGGCCATGATAGTATTGAAGATGCAAGAGCTACTATGGAACTTGCACTTCTTAAAATTAAACATGGTAAGTGACATTCTACTGGCAATATATTTATGGAGAACACAGTTTGATTGTTCTCTCTGAAGTTCCTCAGGAATATTTGTGGTTACAGTTCATGACAGGTCTTCAGAATAACTTAATGTGAAAGTAGCATTTGTTTCAAGTAATTTAGTGTTTAATTTAATATGAAATCTTGCAACTTCATGTATTGCTGGAAAAAGCCAAATTGAGTTTCATGTTTGATGTACTCATTAGTAGTCCTGCATGTAAGTGCCATGGTATTGCTGTGAGGATAAAAATCGGCCTATTCGTACGTAAAATACTGAGTTTTTTCCTCATAAAATATAGAGTGAAATCCAAAAATTGTGCCTAAGCATATTTTTGAAGGGGCCAACTTATTGTTTGAGCACTCTTCAAAAAGGGGTAGGATACACTCAAGGAGGATCTTGTTTAATTCTTCTAGGATTTCTTTCATATTGGAATTGTAGTCTAATGTAAATGAGATCCTCTTAGCTATTCTATAAAGGCTAGTGCTACTGAGGCCTCTAACTATAGAGTTTGGTCCTTAAAAATCATCTTACGTTGTGTTGTATATAAATCGCCAAATTCTGCCGAGTTCTTATTGAATGCCTTCTCTCTTGTTTTCTATCAGGACCCGAGTTCGGTTCACCTCCATCATTAATCAGGAAAAAACTACTTACTATACTTGGTGAGAATGGAAAGACGTCTTCTTTCATCGATGACGTTTCAACAGTGAAGCGATATTCCTCGGAATCATCGCATGCATTTCCTGTAACTTCTGATGATGAAGCTCTTTCAAGGGCGAAAAAGGAGGTTGGCATGGCGCTGATTGTATTTGACTGAAATTTCTTTTATAACTGATATCTAACTAGTTTGTTTGTGGCTATTAGGTAATGAATGAAAGAGTACACTTCATATGGACACAATTTTCGGAATTAAATTCTTACCATAAGAAGCAAGTAGATGATGAAGAAAGATTGAATGTCAAGCTTGCAGAGTTATTGTCATTACTTACATGTGATTCAAAATCTGCAAACAAGAAAAGGAACAGCCGCAAAATCTCTGTTGAACTACGGGAAATTTTGAGCCGCATGGATTCCAGAATCAAGGACCTTTATACCTCGTTACCTACTAATGCTATGCTTATTGTTTGCACTGGTCACGGTGACATAGCACTTGTACAGAGGTATGTGCTTTCCTTTCCATTTATCATGGTAAATTCTTACTGCTTCCAAATATCAGAGTTTCTGGTTGATAGAATGACAAGTGATAGCAAAGAATCTAGCAATTATTTGAACATGGATGATAGCAATTAATTGTGCTGAACTCCTTAAGTTGGCTAACGTGATTGGCTGTTCTGTTATGACCTTCCCTCTTGTCTTTCATTTTCACCATAACCCCAAATCCAAATCTTTTGGGATTTGATCGCAGAAATGATGAGCAAAAGATTGGGTTGTTGAAGGAACATTAGTAGTAACCTTCAGTTGGTTATAACTCTCCATATAATAAGAAAAGTAGCATTCTTTTACACAGTCATCAAATTTAGAGTGCCACAACCGGAGGATTTAGTAGTAGCATATGAGAACCACACCGAGAGTTTGCCCCCTGCGTATATTTGTCATATATTGGAGTGGAAGATGGAATCGAGATGGTTTGCTGCGGAGCCTGATGCAAGCCTTCCCGAGACGGAATTCATATTTTAGTGGAACCTAGGAGAGCTTTGACTATTCCAAATTCACTGTTATGAGGTGTTGGTCGAGATAGGTTGGGGCGTTGCCCCATCTATCTCTCCTCCACCCTTTCCCGTAATATAGAGTCCCGCAGTTTTTATGGAAAGTCACTAAGGTGGAGTCATTTCGGGTCTGTTTGAAACGACCTTTTAAGTATTTAAAAAAGTGTTTTCAAGCACTTGAAAAGCCATTCCAAATAGATTAATGCGATGGTTGGGAGTCCAATACTATGCCCAAAGCATGTGTGGTTTGGTACAATCAGCTACGATATCTCGTGTAGGTGAATATCAATACCATAAAGTTTGAATCTATCCTCCCGACGTACTTTATAGCTTTCATTTCAAATCGTAATGACTTTTATTTTTCTGGGAACAATGTTAAATGTTTTGACATTTGTGTATGGAGACAGATTGAGGAAAATGCTAAAGGAGCAAAGTGAAACAATGATATGCCGTGAGAAGATTGTCAAAATGTTGGAAGAGCTCCATGCCCAAGCTGAAGTAGCTCTGTGTTTTGCTTCTATAAAGCATTCATCTTTACTCTAATTCGTCTCTCTTTGTAATACATTGTTTCCTTCCATTTGTCATTCATCCATAATTATCATTATTGGAATTTGAATGAGTGATTATAATTGGAATTTGAATGAGTGATTATAGGCAATCACTATTTGTGTTAATTATAGGCAATCACATGAAATATAGATATTATTGTTAGACGAACACGACTCTTCACAATGGTATGATATTGTCCACTTTGAACATAAGCTCTCGTGGCTATGCTCTGGAAGGCCCCAGTGCAATAGAGATAGTATTCTTTGGTTATAAACCCATTATCATTTCATAAATTAGTTGATGTGGGACTTTCACGCTCACTAACAATTATGATTGCAGTTAATCAGAGCTAATTAGGGATTAATAAATTTTATAACATCAATATCGACATTGAGACATCTACATTTTTGTCAACTGGTGAATGTAAAAAAGCAAACTGATGTGAAATGATGTGAAATAATAGAAAGATAATAAGGAAAATAAAGCTTGTATTTGGTGATATGTGACTAATAAATATTAATATTTGGAAGTTTTCAATAATTATTTACATATTCATGGTAAGTCATACGTGCCCATTATACATGGTAATTCATAGTATCTCACACGGCATAAACATAATCATAACAATATAACAAATAAGTTATTCTCAAAAGAACCTATGAACCCTAATCAACGTAAATCGAGAGGAATACAGAACACCATACCAAAACTTGATCTCCAAAACTTTCAACATACATTGAGAGGAATACAACACACCATGTCGAAACTCCGTCATCAAAATTCATAACTTACCCATTAAAAGCTTTTGTCCGTTCGAATGAAAAAGCATATGAACGGTCCCAAATTTGGGAACTACAACCAAGTGGGACACCTAATTCTTTGGAAGTTTTCTATCATTATTTACCTTTTATTTCATTTTGACACGTGTAAACAATTTTTTAAATTATAAACACCCTGATAAGGAAATAGTCCATTGAAGAGAGAGAATTCCCATTGGCCAGATCAAGGACACTGGACATGGGATACACAGGCACCAGAGCTGATTTGACCGGGCAGACTAGATGAACGAGATTGATTTAAAGCGAAAGAAAGCGTTGTGCCAACTTGCATACAAGATTGATATATGAATTTTGAGACTCTAGTCAAATCTTCTCTAACCGTCTTTTACGGGCTATTTAATTTAAAATTTTAATTTAATTGATATAATAATAAGTTAATTTCATGGGTTAATTTGTAATTTTAATTGCATAATTACCTAAATTTAATCGTATTTAAAAGTTGTAATAAATTGGTTTATTAATTTTTATTTATCCCACTTACTACCATTAGGGCAAAACTATCAATTCTACCCAACTTATTAATGCATTTTTGTCCCACATAAGTTCGCTAAAAAAAATATTAATAATTTGTTCATTTTCATTCACTCATATTTTGTATGGAGGAAACTTTTTTTTAATTTTTTAAAATGAGAAGAATTAAAAAAAAAAATTTTTAAAATATTTTTAAAACATAGTAAAGGTCGGAAAGTTTAAGAATATTATTGGAATGAAATTTTAAAATTTAAAACAAAGTTCATAATTAAACTTAAAAAAATAAAGAAAGTTACAATATTATTGTCGAGAAATAATAGAATAAATTAAAATAGACAATTAAAAATTAAGTAGTTTAAATGTTTATTAAATTAGGAGAAGATATTTAATGGGTCAAAACAGTAAATAACTCATGGATCTAGTCGCTAGCAGAGCCACAAAGGACTAGGAAATTGATTCTTTTCTGGTTATAAGCTCCCATTGCATCATACGAATTACAAAAAAAGGGGTTTGGGAGAAAAATCTGCACGAATCGGATTTTTTTGAGGAACATTTCGAGAGAGATATTTGGTCAAATACCTAGCGACAAACTCCTATATTCCTTTCATTATAGTATTTGTCGGATAAAAAAAGACCAATATAAGGGTCAAAGAAATGAAAAGGCACCTAAACTATAAGACAAGTAAGCTTCTCCAGACCATACAAGTGCTCGGCGAGCCCGTTCTACCTTAACGCACTCCAAATGCAGTTGCCAGTGTAGTAGTAGTTCCTTTCTTTTCAATCCTTGCTAGCTGCTTATCCATTAAGCAGAGGAAATCCTATTTAACAGAAGGATTATAGCCTTATTCTTCCAAGAACGAACTAAGAGGGTCAGCAACTCGGATACTTCCCCCCTAAATCCTAAACCCTAAACCCCTACCGATGCATTTTTACATCCCACCGCTTAGCCCCGTTCATCTTCGTCAAAGTTTTAGATTGGCGACCAAGTCCCTTATCCTTCTTGTTTCCAAGGAAGGGGCTATTTCATTTGTGTTATCTGCAAATTCCAACACGTAAATTTTAAGGTATCTTTTTCTTTTTTTTCATAAAAAAGAAAACGAGTGTTTATATGGCTCAAATAACTCCACTAACTCAAACTAAGCCAACCCAAACCATAAAATTAGTTCAGAGTTTGTTGAATTTTTGGAAAATCCTAAGTCCTAACCCTAACCTATTTGAAAAATAAGGTTATAACTCAACTAAACTCAACCCAAATTTTAAAATTATCATAAATGTTGGATGAAAGTCCTAACGTCTGCTAATTTAGGAAATGATCATGTGTTTATAATCAAATAATACTATCTCCATTGGTAGAAGACCTCTTGGAGAAGCCCAAAACAAAGTCGTGAGAGGTTATGTTCAAAGTGAACAATATCATACCATTTTGGAGAGTCGTGTTTATCTAACATGTATTAGAGTCATGCCTTAAGCTCTAAACTTAGTCATACCAATAGAATCGTGAAAGTAAAAGTAGCGGACCGGACAAACTAAGCACAGTAAAAAAGGTAAAAAGGTAGAGAGAGAGAGAGAGAGAGAGAGAGAGTAAAATTGAAAATGACAAAAAAGTCCTTGCTTCTAATTTCTCCGAAAGCACATGTCTAGAGTTCCAGAAGTTGGCACACCATGGGTAGCAATGGGAAGAGATTGGGGGGTGGAAGAGGCAGTCCCCACCACGCCACCACCTTCCAAACAAACCCACAAACTGACACCTCTATATATGCACACATCCACTCTCACATCATTTCTCAACTCTTCCTCTTCTCTCTCTTCCTCTTCTCTCTCTTCCCATTCCCTCACTATGATTCGGACTTCCCTCCGCCTTCTCACTCCGAATTTTCCTTCTCCGCCGCCTCTTCTTGGCGGCGCCCGCCGTCAGAATGCCTTCGTGTTGCTTTCCTCTTCTAACCGCTCCGCTTTGCTCTCGCCGACACGTCGTTTTGAATCCACCGAAGCCGCGCGACTCCATGAAGACGAAAACGATGATCAGGTCATTTAAATATTAATAATAATCTATATTTGTTTTAATTTAATACTTATGATTACAACATTACGAGATTAAGGTAGCTGCCAACAATTCTCACTCTATCAAATCATTTTAGATTTCCAAATTTATATAAAAATTATTTTCTAAAATTAAATGCTTTTTTTTTTTTTCTTTTCATAATTATCAAAGGAAAATAGTTTAATGTTTTTTTAATTTGGAAAGAAAAGTCAAATCTGAAATTTCTTTACCATTTGTAATGATTGTTCAACATAGATCTTCAAATTTACTTACTATCTTTGTGTATATTATATAATATAATATAATACAATAATGAGATTACTTTTAGTATTTAATATTAAAAATTTATCAAATAATATAACATAATTTATGTTAACTATTTCAATTAAAACATTTGATTATTAACTTTTTAAACTTTTAATTAAAAAATATGTATATATATATATATGACGAATGATTTATTTACCGTGGTAGGAGTTGGATTTTCCGGGAGGAAGAGTTCCATTTACGAGTGAAATGAAATTCATTACTGAGTCGACTGAGAAGCGGGTCTCGTGTTATCGAATTCTCCACGAAAATGGGGAGACGATTACGCCCACGAATTTCAAGCAGGNTTTTTTTTTTTTTTTTTTTTTTTTTTTTTTTTTTTTTTTTTTTTTCTGTAAAAAAAATAAATTTTTTTATTTTTTTTATTTTTTATAATATAGTTGAGCAAGGATGTAATGATGAAGATGTACAAAGACATGATTACCCTTGAAACAATGGACACCATATTCTTCGAAGCACAAAGGCAAGGAAGAATCTCATTTTACTTAACTTCAGCTGGAGAAGAAGCAGTGACCATTGCTTCAGCAGCTGCGCTTCACTCCGACGACGTGGTTTTGGCTCAGGTACGTATGTACGTATGTACATCAATTTAGCTTATAATGTAATCTCGTTTTGGTTTAAGAGAGTCGGGTCGATTTATTACAGTACAGGGAGCCGGGAGTGTTGTTATGGCGTGGATTTGGATTGCAAGAATTTGCAGATCAGGTGTTTGGAAACAGAAGTGATTATGGAAAAGGTAGGCAGATGCCCATTCACTATGGCTCCAATCTGCTCAATTACTTCACCATTTCATCGCCAATTGGGTAAACATGCCTTCATCCCTCAATACTTCATACTTAACTTTGTGGCTATCAAATTGAAACCATGTGTGTCCTTTATTTACTGTCTGTTGCAGAACGCAGCTTCCACATGCTGTTGGCGTTGCTTATTCTCTTAAAATCGACAGAAAAGACGCCTGCGCTGTGACTTATTTTGGAGATGGCAGCACCAGCGAGGTACATATCTTAAATATCCTCTTTTCTTTGCTCCAATATTGAACACTTGGTGGTGCACATTCGTATCATATTATCCACTTACTTTGAGCATAAGTTCTCCTGGCTTTGCTTTGGACTTCTCCAAAAAGAAGGCCTTGGTATTCTTTGATTATAAACCCATGATCATTCTCTCATTGAATTTTGTTACTTACAGGGAGATTTCCACGCGGCATTGAACTTTGCAGCAGTGTTAGGAGCGCCGGTGGTTTTCATCTGCCGGAACAACGGCTGGGCTATCAGTACTGCAATCCAAGAACAATTCCGAAGTACCAAATCCATTCAAAAATCTCACACATCTCAATCCCAACCTCTGATTCCCTTTTTCGTTTCCATTTTCAGGCGACGGGGTGGTGGTTAAAGGTCAGGCCTATGGAGTCCGAAGCATTAGGATTGATGGCAATGATGCTCTGGCTGTTTATACCGCCACTCGCAGAGCGAGAGAGATGGCGGTTGCCGAGCAGATGCCGGTTCTGATCGAGGCTCTAACTTACAGAGTTGGCCACCATTCCACCTCCGATGATTCCACCAAGTATCGGGGTGTGGATGAGATTGAGTACTGGAAAACAAAGAGGAGCCCTATGTATCGGTTTGCAAGATGGTTAAGAAATAATGGATGGTTGAGTGAAGAAGATGAGTCCATGCATCGATCCACTGTAAAAAAACAGGTCAGATCCTTTGTTTTTAAATACACTTTCACCTCTTATACCACTGTTTCAAGCTCGTTTCCGAAACAAAATCGTTATCAAACAAGATCCGGTTGAAACTAGGATCAGGACATAACTGGTAAACATAATCAAATTGTTGGTTTTTTAGTTGTTGCAAGCAATCCAGAAAGCAGAGAAGGCAGAGAAAGCTCCAGTTTCAGCATTGTTCAGTGATGTCTATGATCACATACCCTCAAACCTTCATGAGCAAGAACAGGTACTGAGGCAAACAATGAAGAGGTATCCTCAAGATTACCCTTCTGATGTTCCTCTTTAGAAGAAGATTCTATCCAAAAGGGTACATCAGCAGTTGTGCCAAATAAATGTAAACTAAAGCGTACATCAACCGCTTGTGCCAAATAAATGTAAACTCATGATATGATATGATATGATATGATATGATATACTGTAATATCAGCTTCGTGGGTTAAGATCATGCTACCGCTATGGCTCTTTGGAAAATCTTGATGATGATAATGTCACTACCTAAATTGATCTGAAACTCTAGAGCCTTGTTCAGAGTTATTTGGATTAATGGGAACATGTTGTGTTCTTCAATGGACACTAATTTCCTTCAACTTAACTTCAGTGCTTCATTATGTACTCTTATAACCTTCTATTGGGCAAGTCATTCCTATGAAGAAGCCATTCACCATTATAATCACTCCATTGCCTGAACAAACAGCTACCTTTCAATTTAATTCTATGAAGAAGTGTATTCAAAATCTAGCCAAACTGAAATAGTAATAATAATAATAATAATCATAACAATAAATATATAGTTTTTCTAAAAAAATATATTTTTGAAATAGTGAAAACAAACCATAGAAATTAAAGGTGGGTTGACGTAATTTTTAGACACAAAAAAAAAAACTAAAAATCAAATGGTTACCAAATGGAACCTTATATTTAAATAAGCACATCAAGTTAGCATGTGAGATCCCACGTCGAATGGAGAGAGAAACAAGTGCCAACGAGGATGTTGGGCTCCGAAGAGGGGGTGGATTGTGAGATCTCACATCGATTGGAGAGACGAACGAGTGCCAGCGAGGACACTGGGCCCCAAAGAGGAGTGAATTGTGAGATCCCATGTCAATTGGAGAGAGGAACAAGTGCCAATGAGGATACTGAGCCTTGAAGGGGAGTGAATTGTGAGATCCCACATCGATTGAGGAGGAGAACGAAACATTCTTTGTAAGGGTGTAAAAACCTCTCCCAAGTAGACGTATTTTAAAAACTTTGATGTGAAGCCCAAAAAGGAAAGCTTAGGGAGGACAATATTTGATAGCGATGAGCTTGCATAGGGATGGGCTTGGGCTGCTGTATATAGCATAGGGTTGAGCAAATGAAACTTGTATCTAGATTTAGAAACATTTGCATTGGAAGAACTTGTTGGTAGTATAAACCTCAGGAAAACTGGTTGAACTATATAGGGAGGCAGCCAATGATCATCTTCCACAATCTAATTCAGAGTTACTTTCCCAAGGCTAGATCATGTTTTACTCCACTCATTGAATTCTACACAAGGTTTATGAGATTTGCAGTATTATGACTGTGACATCGTATCTTAGGTCCTTCAACAGCTTAAGAGGTTTATGGTTGGGAAATATTTGCCACAATAAAGTTGATCCAACAACTAATAGAGGTTTACAGGTAGAACACCTATCAGATGTCAACAAGCGTTTGATGTTGAAATGCAAATACTCGATTTCTTAGTTAAAATGGGGATCAATTTCAACTAAGATTGATCCTTCACTTAGTTGAACTTGATTACTTGCCACTTTTTACTTTCTTGAATCATACTTGAATCCCTTTCTTGTTTGTTATTTCCCAAAGGAGAGAAACAAACAAGGCACACATTTTCATACAGAAACAAGTGAAGGATAATAGCAAGAAAAGTTTTGGCAATTGGATAGGCAGTGGAATTAGTCCAAATATTCGTAGATGCAAGCAAGCGGGGTGAATCACATAGATAATCCCCTACTGGCCAACGTGCATATAGATAGGGCAGGTGAAAAACGAAAGGGATGGATATCTAAACAATTAAGAGAACCCAGTCTCGAAACCGAAGTATTGATAGGATTCCCAAGTTTTGGATCCTTTTCCATCTGTGAAGTTGCAAGTTCATGGTAAATCAATAAATTGTCAACCTAGTAACAAAGGCTAAAAGAAGACGAGCAAATAACTCTGGCAGATATTCTAGCTCAACGAACTCATAATCCATAAAAGGAAGATTGAAGAACATAAACCTTTTTACTTCAAGGGTGTGCTAAAATGGAATAACAGCATAACGAGTATCCTAAAACCAAATGAGGATGCTCCTGGAGTCCTCGACATAAAATCAATACGAGCAGCAGCCACCAGGTGATGCATTCTCTTGAGGAGGTTTCTCTTTGAAGATGTTCTTTTTCAAACCTGTTGAGCCATCAGCCAAAAGACTGGGCGTGTCCAAAATCTGCAAACACATTTTTAGAGCAGCAAGTTACTGAATGGCTTATGGAGGATTGGTGGGGCAAATTATAAACACTCTGAGATGTTCTTGAATAGGTTCTAGTTTTGGTTCTACCTAATTAAAAAGCATTTCTAAGCTAAATGCCTATTTGAATAACTTGAAAATTTACAATTGCACTCTTGGGCTAACTTGAGAGCAACTGGACATTAATATAGGAGGTTCATGCTGTCCATATTAATGCAGAAGAGGTTCAAGTTTTCACGCACCTTTAACACAAGCTCATCAAAGCATTGTTCCACATTGACTCGAGTTTTTGCGCTACATTCAAGAAATAGGCATCCATATTCTCGAGCAAAGTCGATTCCCTCTTTTTTACTGACTACCCTTTCACTTTCCTGAAAGATAAGATCGCTCAAATTTAAATATCTAAAGCTAAGAATAAGGATTAATTGATTTACAGAAGAAAAATATTATAAACAACTTGTAGCCAATAAACCAAGCTCAATAGAATATAATGGGTTACTTCAGTAACTATGGCACTAATTAAGCCAGATAGTCATACTAATTCAAATCCATAGTTAATTAAATAGGGCAGGGTAGTTACTAGTTACTACTGAATTTCGTAAGAGTTAATGGCATACCTTATCCACTTTGTTTCCAACAAGCATCTTGATGCAATCCTGATTTGTTGAGTACAGGTCAATTTCTTTAGCCCATATGTCAGAGAGATTTGTGAATGTCTCGCGGCGGGTCACATCATACACTAAATTTTTAGGTTGCAACAGTATTTGGTTAACTTAAGAGCTAATTGAATAATAGAAAAAGTAATTAAGACTTAAGAATTTATCAAAACAAGTCATCCCTAGAGTTTAGGAAAAGCCATAAGTTCCAAAGTTGAACCTAAAATCCAAGCTTTTCTGAGGCTCAAAAACCCGAACGAGATTTCATAAGTGGAGCAATGGTAGCATGCTAGTATTATAATTGTAGATAGAAAGTGATGAAATAAAAAGAAGATACCCATAATGATTCCTTGAGCGCCTCTGTAATATGAACCTGTTAATGTTCGAAACCTCTCCTGCCCAGCTGCAAATAGAGAACATTTAAATAACAATAAAATAAAAAAAAATAAAAAAAATAAAAAAAACGTAGACAGTTACTAAGGAATAAAGAATTTAATTTTCTTCAAATAAAGGTATGGAAAATGTGCTTACTAGATCAAATCTCATCAAAATACACTTAATAATAGGAGGTAGCCACTTACGGAATAAAAGTTCGAACTTTCAAGTAAAGATGTGGAGGATGCGTTAACATAAATCAATTTTATCTTAGTATACCACTGCCAAGCTACATCACACAGACTTGAAAAACATACTGCATGTCTTAGCTGATTACTTACAAAGACCAAAGTTTTTTATATTCAACAGCTATCATAACAAGCCCCAAGTAGCACCATAAAGAAACTAAATTAATCCCTACTCTACAATGATTTTAGTTTCTCTGCTTATGGTTTTTTGTTTGTCATCAGTGAAATCGTAGATTGAAAAACAGAAATCGTCTTTGAGGATGTCCTTTACTTATTCCTAATAATTTCCAACAACAATATAATACCACAAGATAACCAGTAAAATTTTACATGCATGAGACTTCAAAGATACTAAGTCAGTTAGTGGGCATAAGAATCCACTACCTTATCTATCGAAATCATATAACTAGAATTTCAAACTGCAACATTTTATAATATGAAAAGAAAAACGATGATCAATGCAACTAATGAAATGTTACGTGCATGGTACACCCCCCAGACACTGTCAAGGTCAGCAGATATATGTAAATCTATGTAAATCCAACCCCTACAATTTCATAATTTAGCAGATATATGTAAATCTATGTAAATCCAACCCCTACAATTTCATAATTTAAACATTTAAAGGAAAAGCATGTTAAGGTTGAAGCAAACTGACTAAATAAGCCAGTACTAAGGTTTTATAATATAAATAATTCTCATGCATACTTCTTTATCCATAAAAAAAGTATGTTAAATGCATATCAAACATTCAAAACAAAAATGTAGAAATTAAAATACAGATCAATAACACAATGGGTGAAGCCAAAAGAGGACAGAAACAAATCAAACGACACCATTGTTTTTCCCCAATCATGTTCATACAGGTGCATAACATGAAACACAACAGCAAGATTTCACCTGTGTCCCATATTGCAAGCTTCAACTTCTTTCCCCCAACTGTAACATGCTTAATCTTGAAATCCACACCTAAAAATTATGTAGAGAATTACATTTAGTATGTAACAAGATGAGCAATAGATCATATAATATTTTTTTTTTCTATAAGAAACAAAAGAATACTTCATTGATGTAAATGAAATATATTGTAGAAAACCAAATGAGTTACAAAAAGGATCTTCAATTAGTTGAGAGGATTGGATGGTGGGGATAGTTTCGTTTCCGTATGTTACCTTCGTCTTTGTTACCCTTTCATCACCATAATATGCTTTTGCGGCTTTTGGACATCCCTTGTCTAATAGGGAGCTTATAATGTATCTTCTTTTCTCTCTATGTTGGCTAGGTCGGTTTTGATGTTCGTTTGTTACCCCTAATCATCCATTAAGTTTTACTATAGTTATCTAATCTCTCATTTGTAGGGGTGTTCGAATGACTCGATTAACCAAACTACCGACCCAAACCGGAAGTTAATTTTTTTTTTAATTTGGCTTGGTTTGAATTTTTGGAGGACCGAAAATCTGATTCGATTCACAGGTTGGATTTTTTTTGGTTGGGTCAACCAAACCAACCAAATTCCCTAACCCAACCCATCCTAACCCCTACTTCTAGAATTGTTACAAAGGTGAAGACTAATAGTAGATGTTAATGATGCATTGTAACTTGTGGATGTTTGATATATGAGCTTAAGAGATTTTAGCTATTAATGTGACATATATTGTGGATAAGTAGGATTTTTTAAATTAATTAAAAAAAATTGAAAAGCCAGCGAACCAACATGAAAATAGAGAGTCAGGTTGGGTTGGGTTGTGAACCTTATTTGATTCATTTTAGTAGGCAACCCGACCAACCCGGAATTTCGGGTTGGTCCAAAAAATTTCCAACCCAACCCGTGTACAACTCTACTCTTTTGTGCAATTCTCACCTCCTCACACCATCTCTATAGTACTCGCTCTAGAAGGTTGAAGTCTAAAGAAGGTAAAAAATTTCAATTGGCAAATCTGACACTAAAGGATTAACACTATTGACTCTATCCAGAGATCATTTTATGTTAACAGGGCCTCAATAGAGCATGCTACGTAAGGGTACTTCTAAGGATATGGATCATATCATGTGGAGTTGTCAGTTCATAGATTTAATTTGGGACAGTCTGTAGGAGACTTTAGAGGTAACAATCCATACAACATGATCCTTATCGAATCTATGAACTGACTGATTCACATGCCAGTTTGTTGGAGACTTCAGATGTGCATTTGGTTCATAACATATAGTGTCAAGCCATGATGGAAGAGCCATTGTTCATTCACCTGCCTTTACAAGATAACAGGTAATTTAATGTCTTTCATTTTCCATTTTTTATCCTTCTCTATACTGTAGAACATTTGACTAGAGAAGAACAGGAAAATTTTAGAAGGATTGAGAGCATTTTGGGAGGTGTGGGCTTAGCATAAAAGTTTTTAGTTCAAAACACCAACAAGTCTTTCATATGTTTTCACCTACATATGTGAATTCTTAGCCAATTTTTAAATTTCAGTAACTTCCTAAGTTGAGTTTGAAAACATTTCTAAAAACTAAAATAAATAAACAAACACCTAATGTTTATAAAATCAATCGTAACCGCTATCAAACAGGGCTTCAGTCTTTCATCTTCTGGAATTCAAGACAACTTCAAGCTAAATTGAATGATCATTCGAGACAGATTCAAATAAACAAACGAAGAAAGCCACAAGCCATTGATTACAAAGACGCGATTAGAGTAGAAGAAATCACAGTCATACCAATAGTTGGAGAAAGTTCCTCAAATGAATCAGAAGTGAATCGCAAAAGAAGCGTACTCTTCCCAACTCCAGAGTCCCCAATCAACAGCAACTTAAACAAGTAATCAAACTCCGGTTGACTCGAAGACGGTGCCGACGACATCAGAAACACAGAAAAAAACACCTTAATCAACCACCATCAACAAAACCCAAATTCAGTCGCAATCAATTTCCCGATCAACACAAATAAAGCATTAGAAGTGAAAGAAGCAAAATACCTTGAAAAAAGCAAATCCAGTACAGGAAAAGGGAAAGGGAAAGTAAAAACTGAGTGAGTAGAGAGGGAAGGAAAAAGCCTTTGAAATTGTTCTTCAGACAGAATTTAGAACTCGCTTGCTTCCCACCGAATCCTCTTCCTCAACTCTTATTTCGAAAAGTGTGCCGACGCCTTTGATTGATATACGGTACGAACAGATCTATTTTTGCAAATTGCAACTGCCGTTGGATTGATAGTCAACCCATCCGATGGTTGGTTTTATTCTAATTAAATATGGTCCTCCTCCCGTTTTCGCTCAAGGTTTTAAAACGCGTTTTCGCTCAAGGTTTTAAAACGTGTCTACTAGAGACAGATTTCCACATGTTTCGTTCCCCTCTTCAACCGACGTGGAATCTCACAATCTACCTCCCTTGCGAGCCTAACATCCTCACTGGCACACCGCCCGATATCAAACTCTAATACTATTTATAACTGTTCGAGCACACCGTTAGCAGATACTATTCTCTTTGGGCTTTTCCTTCAAGAACCTCCCTTCAAGGTTTTTCAACGCGTCGGTTAAGGAGAGGTTTCTACACCCTTATAAGAAATGATTCATTCCCCTCCTCCCACCGATGTGGGATCTCACAAGATCCGACCCATTCAATCAAGCTTGAATTATGTTTGAGTTTAAGAGGTAATCTAATTCTAGTATTGTCTATTGATTGGTCTGTATTTTGTATAAAAAAGTGTTAATTTCTTTGATTGAATTATTGAACAAAAGGTTGGATCATTTACCTAAGAATTAAGGTTGTCTTATCAATTATGTTCTGAATCATTAGAGTCATGCGAATCCTAATAAGGTGAAGCATGACCTTCACTATCGTCCAACTCTAAGATGTATACGACTTCAATCTCACTAGGCAATTCATTACTAAAGAACTAGTGGACTATTTTCTAATAGTTTCCATATGGCATATCAATGTGGGAGTAACCCGGTGTGCTTGACAACTATCAATATTATGTGAACCGTGCTGCTCAAAAAATATTTGGGTTGGGTTCATTTTTTCTGAACACGAACTTGTATTCAAATAATTATAAATTGTGGATAAATAAAATTTTTTTTAAAAAAATAATTTTTTCAAACAACTCAACCCGAACCCAACCCAAAATTAGAGGGTTGGGCTGGGTTACCAATCTAACCAACCCAAACTTTCGGATTAAGTAAAAAAAAAAAAGAAATCCCTCTATCTATCCATATCGGGCAGTATGCCAGTGAGTATTTTGTGTGCTCAAGCGGTTATAAATAGTATTAGAGTTTTAAAAAAAAATTCATCTAGAGTTCATTGAGCTATTGTCTTTTGTGTTCTATGCATCTGAGACACTTAGTTTTAAAACCTCGTATTTTCTTCCACGTTAGACTTGCATGCCTAACGTGATGGCGCGAAATTCAAATGTGTATTGTTGTAGCATGGTGATGAGATCAAAGATAATCTAAACTAGTTCGTTTTTAGACAGTGACATCCTTAATCGACATTAATAAAAAAACTACGTAATAAATAATAAAATATGTTATATTTCAACCGGACTTGTTTAGTTATATTTTTAATAGGTATTTGTAGTGTAACAGCTCAGACTGCTAGCAAATATTGTCCTTTAAAAACTCTCCTTCAGGGCCCAACGTCCTCACTGACACTCATCCATTTCTCCAATCGATGTGGGACCCCACCAAATCTACCCCCTTCGTGGTCCAGCGTCCTTACTGGCACATCGTCTTGTGTCTACCCGCTTTAAGGAATGGCCTCTTTGCTGGCACATAGTCCAGTGTCTGGCTCTAATATCATCAGCCAAAGCCTACCGCTAGCAGATATCGTCCTCCTTGGATTTTCCCTTTCGAGCTTACCCTCAAGGTTTTTAAAACGCGTTGGTCAGCGAAAAATTTATTTATGTGGTGTTTCTTTCTCTTCCCCAACTCATATGAGATATGACAGAGTGAAATTATATTACTATTAAACTAAAAAAAACAATGAAAAAAAAAAAAATCTTAAAGCTCTAACCCTAGACATGGAATTATCGTCATAATTGACTCATTTTAATGTTTTTTTTTTCCGACAACGTTACATATTTATTTAAGCCCGACATGAGAACTAAATCTTTTTTATAGTATAATTATTAATAAGTAATAAATTATAAATTTAATTTCGATAACAAAAAGGAAACTAATTAATTAAGATTCTTAAAAACAGATTTCGAAACCTATTCAACGATGATGTTTTTAGCAGTTGAACAACGTTGTTTATGGATAAATCTATTTTAAGAAAACTACTTAAACCACAATTTTTTATTTTCTTCTTCAATTTTTTATTTTATTTTATTTTTTATGGCTATTAATAATTGCGACAACCTAAATTTGATAATGTAACAAAATTTGTCTAATTCTCATAACATATATAAACACCCAAAGGTGTGTTAATTTTGATGGGCAAAGAGTAAGCCACACCCTCCATCCTAGAAGCCCTTAATTGTTTCGCCATGGAAGAAACGCAGGTGGTGATCGTGGGCGGTGGTCCGGCGGGGCTTGCAACGGCGGCATGCCTCAACCGTCTTTCGATACATAACATCGTACTCGAAAGAGACGATTGCTGCGCTTCTCTATGGCGAAAAAGGGCTTATGACAGGTTGAAGCTTCATTTAGCCAAACCCTATTGTCAACTTCCTTACATGCCATTCCCACACAATGCACCAACCTACATTTCCCGGTTGGATTTCATTGCTTATTTGGATAACTACATGTCGTGTTTCGGGATCGAACCGCGGTGTTGTCGGAGCGTGGAACGAGCTTGGTACGACAAGGTGGAGGGGAAGTGGATGGTGGTGGTGAATAACAAGGGTAGTGGTGTGGAAGAGAGGTATGTTTGTAGGTATCTCGTGGCTGCCAGTGGGGAGAATAGTGAGGGGTTTTTGCCGGATGTTCCTGGATTGAAGAGCTTCCATGGTGAGGTTTTGCATTCAAGTGGGTATGAGAATGGAGAGAGGTTTAGAGGTAAGGATGTTTTGGTTGTTGGATGTGGGAATTCTGGCATGGAGATTGCTTATGATTTGTCTAATTATGCTGCAAATACTTCCATCGTCGTTCGGAGCCCGGTAGTTATCTCCTTTCTTCATGTTTTTCTTACCCGATTCATGAATCTTGACGGGGGAGTTATCATCCCAATTTGGTATCATTTGGGTTGAGTTAGATCTAAAAATTAGTGTTTTATTGTGTCGGGCAGGTCCACGTGTTAACGAAAGACATCGTTCGGGTAGGGATGTTTTTATTGAAATATCTTCCATGCAAGGTTGTGGATCCAATCTGCATTAATCTTGCAAAGATGAAGTATGGAAATTCATCCAAGTATGGGATTCGTAGGCCCAAAGGAGGCCCTTTTCTTATCAAAGCCAAAACTGGTCGTTCCCCCACCATTGATGTTGGATGCATGAACAGAATCAAGAAAGGAGAGATCAAGGTGCAAAAGTTCTATATCGTAACCCGTAACCCTAGTCAGTTCATCTCTCGTAAACGTTTTGGATTCAGATTACCTGGTTGATCAAATGTTATTTTGTTTCAGGTTCTTCCATCGATAACATGCGTAAACGAAGACCATGTGAGGTTTGCATACGGCATTGTGAACTACTTCGATGCGATAATTTTTGCGACGGGGTACAAGAGCACGGTGCTGAATTGGCTGGAGGTAAGGGGTGGTAAAAAAACGCTGTTGTTGATGATTGAAAACATGAAATATGAAAGGGGTTTGAAGCAATTTTATGAAACATTTGATAGGATGAGAAGGGGCAGTTCAATGAGGAAGATGGGTTTCCAAAGCAAAGGCCACCAAATCATTGGAAGGGAGAAGATGGGTTGTACTGTGCAGGATTTGGAAAGCAAGGGTTGCTTGGGATTTCAAATGATGCACAGAACATCGCAAGGGATATAGCAACATTGGCAGCTTGAGATATGAACAACACGATGGTGTTGAGGTTTGGGTGTTCTTAATGTTCGACCTGTCATGCAGGGGTGGAGGTGTTGTAATATTGTTATTTTATTTTTATTTAATAATTAATTTTTTATTATTTATTATTTTCAAAATATATCAACTATGTTGTAAATTATAATTAAATATTTAAAAATAAATAAACAAATTTTTAAACCATTTAAACAACCAGAACAAACCAAAATTAATTAATTATAAATTGAGCTACTACAAGTGGGCTAAGAAGATGTACAAATGTTTATATATAATTAACAATTAAAGACAAGAACAATTGTTGTCAAAGTTGTTCTTAAATCCAAGCAAATCTATGAACTCAGACATCATGTTTTGGCTGTTCTTCTCAATTCAAAGCCTGAAAGTTCTGAATAAGTTGTTATTTTCACAGAGGTTGGAGTGTTGTCTTGGTTTCCTGCCCATGATTGACTCTTCAGTGTTAGTACTCAAAAGGAGATTTTTGTAGCATAAAATGTTTTCTAGGCATGATTGATTCTTGGTTTTCTGCCAGTTTATAAGAACATGGCAAAGAATAAATCATAGATCATTTGTGCATTTAAGTTGGCTAACTTGCTCGAAGGCAATTGTCACACAATCATAGCACGATCCGTAAAATTTTACCCTACCTAAAACTCGAGGCATTACACAGATGCTCACCCATGAGCTTTCCCTCATGGGTCAAGGTGATGATCACACAAGCCAACAGGAAAACAACACTCAAATCAAATAAATCCCTTGTGTGTGTGTGTGTGTGTGTGTGTGTGTGTGTTTGTGTGTGTGTGTGACTTCAAAAGGCAACAAACACATAGCAAAGACAGCACTATTAGTATAATCTCCCAAAAGGAAGCATGCAAGGGCTCGAAAGGGCAAAGAGCGCAGAGTAAGGACATTGACTCATACCTTAGTTATCAAATGGGCGCTATACAATTAACACATTCCATTTGGGCAGATGCAAGAATCAATGAAGCTTTACCAGAGCACGCATAATTTGTGTAACCTAAAAGAAAATACACTTTAAGATACCAAAGACCTCATGGCCACAATCGAGCATCTAAGGCTTGAGAAAAGACATTGACTCGTACCTCAGTTATCAAATGGGCACTATACAACTATACAACTCACACATTCCCATTTAGGCAGATGCAATTACCATCACAGAGAGCACCAAGCAAACACTACGTCTACAATAAGGATAACAGGTAATGCATTAAAACCAAACACAGGATGACAATGCCCTCAGAACTCATAGCTTAATTCCTCATTGACAATGCTTGCATTTCATTCGCATACTAGCCTCTACTCATCTACAGCCACTATAAAAGAAAAGAAAGGAAATGGAAAGCGTATAATGTATATATATATATATGTATGCATGTATGTGTTTGTAGAGTTTGAGAAAGAGAGAGAGAAAGAGTTATGGTTGAGGGCAAAGGCTAGTACTAGAAATCAATGCAAATGCTTCAGAGCACGAGTTTTTCCATCATCGGGCACAGGCAATTTCAAGATGCAAACACTAATCAATAATATGCAGATTCCTACACCTTAAATTGTTCTCTTTATCATTATCAACATTTCATAATTTAATAGCATAGCATATTTCATGCTTATTAACTTTCCTAATAAACTATCCCACAAAAGGCTGGCATTTACACCTTTTCTGTTCATATACCTTCACCATTGATGACTACAAAAAATAGGGTCACATGAAGTAATATAGGTGTCCTAGAACAGCTGGGAGTTTAGAGAAAATTTTTGAAGTAACTTATAAGGCAGAATATAAATCTAGTTAAAATTTCAAACAAAATTACAAAGTCATTAAGAAGAATTTTTTAAAAACGTGTTTTTAATTGATAAACACAATTCACAAATACACTACTTCTGTAAAATCTGACTACAACATCAGTTACAGTTTCATGTAGATTAACCATTTCCAAGATGCCCTCAGATATCATAATCATACTTCATCATTTCTAGATGTATTTGATTTTCATTACTAGCCTCTGCACATCCTTAACCACTCACAAAAAAGAAGAAAAAGAAGAAATCAGATATATGGATTATCAGATAGGCAGATAGATAGAGAGATAGAGAGAGATAGAGAGAGAGAGAGAGACACAGACAGACAGATTATGTGTGAGTTGGCTAATGGCAAAGGCTTATAATGAAGATCATCAGTATCTGCTCTAATCAGTGAATTCCATCATCGGGCAGATGAAACTTTTAAAGCAAAGCCAATTTCTTCATACAAAAAGGTCCAAATACCATACAATCAGCACATCTCTGAAAATACAATTCAAACGAACCAACCTAATCAGAAGCGCATCCCACCCCCACCAATTTATATATATCTATATATATGCACATTAAAAAACAATTATAATAAGAAGAAAGAAATACAGTAAAATCTAGAAATCTTTATGACCATGAGTTCAAGCCAAACCCAATTTTATAATGTCAAATATTATGAAGTCAAGTGATTGTGTATGAGATTTGTAAAGACAAATGACTTTACACCCAATATAAAAGTCACGTATATTATCATATATTCATGTCTATAAATAGCGACAGCATATCATGAATAAAAACAAAATATTGAAAACAAAAGGATAGAAGAATCACTAATTCAGAAAGAAACAAAGATTCAAAATTTATCATGATCCTGAACTTTCACCTTTACCTGTTTCGATCCATGTACTTGGGGAAAGAATGCTTTTAGGTCCTAATCATTAAATTTATGTCAGGCGTGAACGGTTCGAGGTGCTACCATAACTTTAGAACCCAAAAGCTCTATATTGAATATCAGCCTCTTTAAATTGGCCATATATAACCAGCCTATGTGACACTCTCCCACCTTGCTGCAATGACCTAAAAAAAACCAACTAATGAAGCTACAAGCATTCAAAAGAATGGACAACCCTTCTTAAAGATCACTTCAAAAGAAAAACCGAAAACTTATGCAACATATATATAAAATCTGGTATTGGAATTGGAAAAATGGTGGTCAAACACTTGTGTTAAACTATATAAAAATATTTAACAGCTGATATCAAAAAAAAATTTATAATGCTTGCATATAAACCAGAATGGATTAAAAAAAATTATATCAACGAGTGTCCAAGCCAACTCTCATGCATCTCGACTAATTTCACCAAAACACCACCTAACTCTGTTACATTGGTTGATAAGAAACGCGTAAGATACTAAATCTTAGATAGGTGACCACCAATTCTCTTATTTCTCCCGGGCCTTTATGCCCACTAAGTCAACACATGATGGTTAGCCAAAATTGATTAAATTAAAAAAAAAATTGTCTCGAAATAAGATTTGGAGAACAAAAAATAACTTTATGCACAAGTTCCTTGCACTTCAAAATTAGATGTTTCAATATTTGATGTCATTCTTGAAACTAAATCGTCACTTTAAAGTTAAATCGTGCAAACTGGGAAAGAAAATTAATAAAACAATTCAGTGAACCTTTAAGATCAGAGAGTATGGGAAAATGCCCTCAGTTAAAATTGATTTTCATCACTACCTCTACACAGCAACAGCCACTATAATAATTTACCAAAAGAGAAGGCAAATATATTGGGAAAAGACAGATAGATTGGATGGGTTTGTGTTTGAAGAAAGAGAGAGAGTGAGAGAGAGAGAAAGAGAGTTGTGGATGAGGGCAAAGGCTTGTGATAAGAATCAACTTAACAACTCGAGAAATGAGTTTCTCCATCATTGGGCAGGTGCAATTTTCTGATGAACAGTGGAAAAATGCGAACATAGAGATCAATAATCAAGATACTAAAACAAGCAAAACAAAAATTTCAGATCACAGTTGTTACATATGAGAATCATTTAGAAATTAGATCATTTAAAAGAAAACAATCCTATTTGCATGTACAAGATTAAAACGTTGAGAAACAAGCTAACTTAAAAAATTTAGTACAAAAACAGGANTTGTGTGGGAAGAAATTTACTTTACTTCCATTGTCTCCATATGAAGTACATTGTGAGCAATTGAAATTACAGAAGAAAAAAAAAAGAAAAAAACGAACAAAAATGCTATCCTGAAATTAGAAAAACAAATAATAATAAATAATAAAACCGTGGCTATTTAATCNAAAAAAAAAAAAAAAAGAAAAAAACGAACAAAAATGCTATCCTGAAATTAGAAAAACAAATAATAATAAATAATAAAACCGTGGCTATTTAATCCAAATGAATTATGACTGGATACTTCATAAAGAACAATAAACAGATACGCTTCAAATGCATATACTGCAAATGAACAATGAAGAACATATAAATTAAACAAATGACTAGAAACAAAATCAAGTTTAGAGGGATCAGATTCAGCATCCTAAGCATCACTCACCTCACACATATAATTCGTAATACCTCCAAACAGATTTACTAAATCCTAATCAACAGCATAAAACAAACAAATATAAGCAAATCTAGGTAGGACTTGCCATTAAGCCAGGACCCAGTTAATAAAAACAAAAGAAAATCCAAAACATGAATGATCGACACATTGACAACTGAAACTAACCCATTTTAGGCAAACCCCAACAAATACAAAAACCATTAAAATAACCAGAGTGCTTAGTACTATGAAATCTGGGCATGCAAGGGAGAAAAAAGAAATGAAATTAACGCACACCCACAAAGACTCTGGGTGAAATAGTTGAGATCAACTCCATAAATAAGAGAAGCCCTCAGCCCTAATAGCGTAAACTAAATCATCCATGGAATAGACGAAATGGGGTTCACGAAAATCCCTTAGTAAATGCCAGAAGGCAGTGAAGGGGGGAGTAAAGGGTGATTAACGATGAACAGAGGGGACAGCAAGAGATTAACAAGGGGTATGTTTGCCAAAAATGGGGGAAATTGAGTTGTTTGTCTTATCTCTCCGGACTGCCACGACTAGATTAATCGAGGAAGGGAAACTAAAGGAAGCCCCAAGAAACGATGGAAGAGAGGAACAAAATACATAAATATGGCTTTTGAAGGGTCAGATAGAACTGTGCTATCATAGCACCGGAGCCTCGGGTTCGCAGCCGAGTTAAAGTAAAAAATGCTACTTTTCGTACCTCAAACAGTGTTCAACTATATATCTTTTTTATTCGTCTTTGAACCTAATATATTTAACGATATTATTGAAATTTTTGGTATGAAAAACGCAAAAAATTACACTGATATTCTGAGATATAATAGAATTTGGTTTCATTATTGAATTTTTTATGCTGATTAACTCTTTCCCCATTTTTTACTCACCAATTTGGCCATCCATCAACTTTCCAGAAATTACTTTATTAGGTATAATAAATGAAAAATATTTGAATTAAATGTTAAAAACAATATTCATATATCAAACCGAATCTGCATTTTATCAAGGTTACTGACATTTAGAATTCGAAACTACGGATTTCTCTTTTTGTTTACAGCTCAAAATCTACTGAAAAATTAAGCTTTTCTTCCTTCACCAACATTTCCCTACGACTAACACACAATTTTCTTCAAAATTTTAAGAGTATTTTTCTTTGTCCCTAAATTTTTCTGAAGTAAAACTATATATATTGCAACTCAAAATACTATTAAAAAGGTATCAGTATCATATAATTATCGATTGATTGTTCTTTTGAAGCCAAATCTGAAGATAGGCGAATTCCAATCCCATTTCCATTTGTTTTGCAATCAATGTTGTAAAAAGAACATAACATTGGCTCCTCTCTCTTCCATGGATTTGCAAGGCCTCTTAATTGTTAAAAAATAGGTATTCCAGACAATGAATTTAATTATAAGAAACGTATAGCTATGCATACAGCTGAAAGCAGATGGTAAAACATTTGACCATGAAGAATTTGAGGGGAGTGATGATGAAATCCATTGTCATTGATGAGATAAATTCGAAACACTACAACATTATGAAGATTTAAAAAACAAAAGCATCAATCAAAAGGAGATCAGACTTAGCAAGGGTCAGAATCACAGAAACTAAAAGGATTATGCAGAAGTATAAGGTTTTTGATTATGAATTTGGAGAAATAAATTTTCTTATAAATTAGAAATCACAAACATGGGAATACATAGTTTATGAGTAGGACGATTCAAAGGAAGGAAACAGAGTCCGCAAAAGAAACAGGAAACAACAGAACCAAACAACAGACAACAAACTAGAAAACATATTAAGCAACATAAAGCAAGACAAAGATACTAACTTCTAAATTGTAGAAAAAAATAATTTCAAATGGGTTGAATTAATCTTCTTCCAAGGCTGCATTTTTACAAGAAATACAGCAAGAAACTGCCCCAAATCCAGTGCAAATACCAATCATATTCCACAAGTTGCCCTAAATTCTCGAAGTCGGTATAGAATCCAAGGAAACAAGCAATACAATAAAATAACAACAACAAAGCTTGAAACAAAGAAAAAATAAATTTAGGAAACAAAAAGAATTGAGCTGCATTCAAGAAAGCAGTTAGAACCAAAGCCCTCAGATCTCATAGCTTAAATGAATCACGCACGGCATAAAGCAAACGACATTCGTTCATCAAAAGCCTTTACCAGTAGTGACGTGTGTGGAATTATATGTATGGAAAGAACGAATGAGGAGGTGATGATGGAGATGGAGATAAGCAAAGGCTAATGACGAACTAAGCCATCTGCAGCCGCTCAATAAACAATGTTTTCCATCATTGGGCATAATTGAAGTTACCAATCTTACGCAGCAAGTAAACAAGAAAAATAAAACAAAACCCTAAGAATCCATAGCCACAATCAACAAACATCAAGAACCCAAACAGAGGAAGACGACGGCAAAACACATAAAGGCTTGGAAGGACGGAATACAGAAGATTTAGGGCAAGTCGCTTTAACCTGGATTTTATAGAGAGCTCTGCGATGGATTTTGCTGTGAACTGCCCACTGCGAGATTGGCGGCGGAGAAACCTGCTGAAAAGCCCTAGTATGCAACAGAGATGAAATGAAGGCCCAAATCATAGATATGGGCCTGGTCTTGGGCCTGTGAGCTTAAAACATTTGGCCCAAAACTACAGAAATTCCTGTATTTATTTTAGACTAGTTTCCAACGTTCTATGTTATAATTATTTTTCATGAATATTTATATTATTTGACTGAGGGTAAGTTATTTATTTATAATCAAATAAATTAGGAGGATATAAAAAGATTAATAAATAGAAAAATAATATATGGGAAGATACCTATGGTAAGAAGACAAATATTTATATATTCACCTCTAATAAAATATCAAATATGATATATATGGTAAACTATAATTTAGTATTAAATATCTTTGACACCCCTGCAAGCTGAGCATAAAATTTGAGCGAATGTGAAGCTTGGATCTAAAAAATTCAAAGAGAGGTCGAGAAACACTTTTCGTGAAGATGTCTATAACCTGGTTTGGAGGAGGCGTAGAGAAACACTTTCTTGCCCATCGAAAATTGTAGAGGGATCGACGCTCAGTGGCGATGCTACCTTGGTTTCGGCGAGAATATGTCTAACCCATCAAGAGGGATCGTCGCTCAGCGACGATGCTGTCTTGGCTCTGGCGAGAATATGTCTAACCCAAGAAGTAGAAGGGAGAAACTTAGAGCAAGGGACAAAGACAATGCTGAAGTCAAAAGAGTCACCACATTGGGCGAAGAAGCCAATTTTGGCGAGAAGGGCGACGACGACTTGGTTGGCGAAGAGGCCAGTGCAGCATCCAGATTCAAAAGGTAAATCTCTGCAAAAGGTCGATATGTTTCTCGAGATTCTGTATATTTTCGATGAGAACGCTATGAGGATTTTGAGGTTAGGGTTTCTGTGAAGGATGAAGAGCCGATTGAGAAGAAAATGAGAGAGGTTATGTTGGCTAAGGGGAAACCAATTGGGTTGGAGAAGGTGAGGTTGTATGTACAGAATATGGCAAATGGTGATTTGAAGGTCAAAAGGGTGGAGTCGAAGAGTAATCAATCGACTTCGCTTGTGGCAGCCATGGAGACTACCTCTGCGGCGTCAAAGCCAGCAATGGTGGTGGGGAAGAATAATAGAGGATTCAAAAGCCATTGAAAAAACCGAAAGGGCTATGATACCATGACAATGTTTGTTTAATCTACTACACGTGAATGATGTGAAAGTTATCTATTTATAATCAAATAAATTACGAGGACATGGGAAGAGTAATAAATGAAAACAACAGTACATAGAAAGAAACAAATATCTAAATATTTACGTATAATAAAATATCAAATATGATATATACGTTAACTTATAATTTAGAAAATTAGAATTAATGATAATTTAAAAACTGGTTGGGCTCAATTTAAGTAAGAGATACTAACTAGTTCTTATTCAAATGTCGTCCCAAAAGCTTGTTGGGTCAGTTCGAAACTAACAAAAGGCTGCAACGATCATATCACAATTTGAAAACAAATAAAACGAACCAATTCAATGGATGTTACCAAAAATGGCTCGGGCATCTGTTGGATTGATTGGGTCTCACAAGCAACATTCAACCTGCCCACAAAGACGTGTCAGAGTGAGAGGAAATGCGCTGACGCAGGCCTAAATGCATTGCTGCCGGTCTAAACGTGTCGCTGCCCACGCTGGAGCGCCTGTAGAATGGGTCACGTCGTGTTCTAGATAGGGTCTTGTCGACGTTCTCGCGCAAGCATACTCACACGTTGATGGTGCTATCAAAGCGGCACGCCTAGGTGTTGCCCTCGATCAAAAGACAAAATTATAGATATTATCTCTATTAATACGAACCATTCTAAAAAATTCGAAGAAAGGATTTAACCCCTTTTTTATTTTTGGGTTAATAAGTTATAATATCTAGACTATAGTTAGATCAAAATAAGATCGTAGAACACGATTAAAGCGCTTGAATTTCATTAAAACGATTAAATATCATGTGACTAAAAGAAGTGTAGGGCATTGATTTTCCAAAGAGGGTAAGTGGTAGCTAAAGAAGATGGCTTGAATTAGTATGTTGATCTCAAAGAATGTGATTAAAATATATAAGGGAATATAGTAATGATTTCCCAAAAAGCATATAAATTAGGTGCATAGGAAAATGAAAAAGTGTTTGATTTGGAATCCTTAGTGCTTGATGCATTATGCTCTTTAGCCATGGGATTATCCTCTAAAAAGGTGGTTTAATTAATTAATGAACCTAACTTTGCCCTATCCCTTCATAGTGCTTTTCCAATTAGATTCTCCTACAATTGAAAACAAAGTTTGATTTCATGGTCAAATATTTGCCAAATGTAATAAACGAATATTAAATAGTTAGCATGATATATATAGAAATTTCAAGTCCTTATACATCCAAGGAATATGTTCACTACTATCTAAAAAGTATACAAACATCTAATACTTTAGTTGTGCAAAAAATGTTATGATCGAGATAGAAATAACAAAAAAGAGAAGATGTAAAGAGAAATATACACGGGGACACCGCGATAGAAAACTCTATGTCATCTAGGGTTGTCTGTATCAGTGGACGACTTATTGTTACTCTGACTTTCACGTGTGTATAACGCTTCTTCCTCACCCTTCATTCAAGATTCTTCAATGATGGACTCCAAATTTAGTTAAGTAATTTTCTGACAGATCGACTTGATCCTATGAAAGTATTGTGCAATTGTTTTGTCACGTTTTAAGATTGATGAGAGCTTGTTCTCTTAAAGTTGCAGTCTCGTATCGTTCTTCTTTAAGAAAAGTGTCACGAACATGTCTCATGCTTCTTTCGGTTTCTTGTGATCTTGAATGTTCTCTAGCCTCTCTTCTTCAACGGTGGTTTTCAAGGAAAACATTACCTTGCCTTATTTTATTCATCATTTGTGCAAGGTATCATTAAGATTTCCTCAAGTGGCACAGTTTAGCTTCTGCTAACGACCTCCCAAAGGTCTTGTCTATATAGATAAGACAGCATGCATGTTGCTCACGTATTTAGTTGTTGAGTTTCTTGATTCTTTCGATGACTTGGAGATCACCCATTGTGTTGACAATACCTCAGTAATACCTGTAACGACCCTAAATTTCCACATACTCAGAGTCGCTATTAGTGTCTCATGCTCATCTCTAATACAGAAATATAACTCTTACATGAACATAATTTATAACTTAAACTTTGAAAAATGCTTTAAACAACTTCTTCTTTGGAAAACACAGTCATGGTCTTACGCGTTTAAATACGAAATACTGAAATTGAGAGAAAATAAAAATAAATATAAAATAATTTAAAACAATGAAATGCAAAAACACTTATTCTAACTTAAGACTAGGTATTTAAATATGAGTCTACCCCATGCACGTGCTACAGTCACTGCTCGCGATGTCGCCGTCCTCCATACAAGTGCGCGTTGCCTTTACTTGAAAAATGATGTGGCACACGGCTCGAGTATTTCGAAGAATACTCAGTAAGTGGCCCCACTATAAGCGGCCATGCAAATGCAAACACATGCAATCATGATTTAGGGACCTATCTCTAATTATCATAAGGGTGGCCTCCAGTCTCGGACAAATTGGATATATACTACTTCACTACACACGATTCACACGTGTGAGTGTGAATCCCCAGGGTGCTCGCACACCCCCTGGACCCTTTGGTCAAGCTAATCTGTAGCGGCGTTCGGAGGTCAGCGAAACTCCATAGTGTCATGCGTCTCATGAACACCCTTATCTGTGCACATTGGCACTCACGCGCATTCGCACTCATCATCATACTGTGCACGTCCGCACTCATCATATCTAGGGGAAGTAGCTCTATGCTTATGAACATACAATATGCATGAGGTCCCTCTAAATCCATCATACTGTCTCTTTCTGAAACAACCATCTAGTCTCATCTCTTTGTTACTCTAGGTAACACATACTCGTGGATATTTATATTAATATCATTTTCATGCTCTTAGGGTTGTGATATGGAAATCAACCCAAGGGAAAGTATGTAACGGATTACCTTGATGATCAAGATCAAGAGTAAAGAAACTTGTGATTCGAATCACTCCACAAGAAGTTTGATCAATACCACTTGAATGATTCTACATGCAAGTTCTAAACACAAAAATTTGTAGAGAAAGTTTAGCTCTCAACAAAGCGAAAATAGAAATTATATTCTTAATTCCAAAATCTCATGTCTAATCAAAGAAAGAAGACTTTATATAGTCTTTACAACCTTAACCTATGTCATAGGTAACTCCCAAATTAAATGGGCTAGTAAATGAGAAATACCCATAACCTCCATATTAAAATGGCTAGTTAATGGTGAAATATAGTAACCTATTTGGGTTACGATATAACCTTTAACTCCTATATTTAAAACTAGCTTAAATATGACAAACAAATAGTTAAACTATAATTAAATAATGCAATGAATAAAATGTGCTTATTAGTCATCTTTGGACTAGTTTCATAAATTCAGTGGAGTTCATTAAATGCAACTTAAAGTGCATTTAATTCATCTCTTTCTTGAAGCTCAACTTTGCACAACATATAAGGGAGGTCTCCAGCGTCTTCTAGAATTTCCTTTTATGATCTCACCATAGCTTGAATATAATTGTATAAGGTTTGTTGTAGCTTCTTGGTTCTCGTCCTTGTAATTGGACCTTGAGGTATGGAAATTCCTTGGTCGTGGTTCATATCAGGTTGTGTCCTATGTTGATCTAACGGCATGATGCAATATGACACTCATCATCATATAGCATGCTCAATATGGAAAACATCATCATATTAAGGTAAACGTCACACAATCATCATACTCATCATATTGCCATAAAGTGCATCAAGCATATCAAGTACGTCATTCATCAAAATATATATATACTACGCACATCATCAAGCATCATAACTCATACATAATCATAACTCATACATCGTCATAACTCATACATGTGATACGACATCGTACGACACAGTTCATACATCATCATAATTCATACAATTTTTAGTCTATCCTATAGTAAGCCACTTATCTGGTTGGCCTTAGCCGAAGTATTCCCTTATTTAATTAACGTAAGCTCCCGTTCCTCGGGAGCTTCTCTAAAGGTTGTCGGGGTTCACCTCATATCGCACCGTTCATCACCTTTCATACAAATATTTCACATTTTAATTAATAATCCAACTAACAATGTGAAATACGGCTCTAAAACGGTCTCAGTAAAAATTGAATTCCACGTTGTCATTGTTTCTAAATTTTGTCGCATAGTAAAACTTAAATTAAAAACATGTCAATCTTATTCCATGATGCTTGAATCATTCAAATACAACTATAATTTGTTATAATACCATATTCTCTCGCTACAAAATAATAATAATTTCTCACCTCTTCCTTTTTCCCTTCCTATGCTGTACCAATTTGTTTCTCTTGTCTTTCTGTTTTTTTCTCTTTCCTAGATGACTATCCAATTAACAAAAGATGTTTTTTCTCTTTCCTAAAAATGACTATCTAATGAATGGTAGCCCTTTTCAATCAATTCTAATTTTTCTCTGAAAAATGGGTATGCATCCATTAATTATGATTTTCTTTTCTTTCCTAGAGAATGAAGATGCAATTAGAAAAGATATCTAATTATATCCATTTCCAAAATATAAAAGAAAAGACATCTAACTTACCTATACTTTTTTTCNTTTTTTTTTTTTTTTTTTTTTTTTTTTTTTTTTTTTTTTTTTTTTTTTTTTTTTTTTATCAAATCATTTTGAGGTTGTAGGAGGGTAAAGATATTTGGGTGAAGGTGGAGAGAGACTATCATTTATTTATTTATTTTTAAATTATTATTATTATTTATTTATTTATTAAAAAAATTTCGATCGTTACATTATACACCCCTAAAAAAAATTTCGTATTCAAAAGTCTCAAACTCTTATTTCGTCCTCAGGCTCTCACGTAGCTTCTTCGGTGTGGTGGTTCTACCACAACATCTTAATGAACGCAATGTCCCTATTACGTAGCACTTTCACTTCGTGAGCTAGGTTTCTTATCGGTTTTTCCTCATTACTCAAATCTTCATTGAGCTAAAGGGGCTCGTAGTCTATTACGTGGATGAGGTTCATCATGTATTTCTTTAGTATCGACTTGTGAAACACATCGTGTACTCCTGAGAGGGAGGGAGGGAGTAGGGCTAACTTATATGCTACTAGATCGATCCGCTAGAGAATCTCGAATGGTCCGATAAATCTACGACTTAACTTGCCCTTACGTCCAAACCTCATGACATCTTCCATGGGTGCCAATCTCAAACTCTAAGCTTTTAGGCCTTACATCAGAGTAATTTTTCTGTCTACTTTGAGCGGGACGCATCCTCACTCGGATTTTTTTGGATAGCTTCATTGGTGACTCAGACCAGCCCGGGTCCTACTAGCTCTCTCTCACCTACTTCGTCCCAACATAGTGGGGACCTGCACCGTTTTCCATACAGGACCTCGAATGGTGTCATTCCAATAGTGGCTTGAAAACGCAACTTTCCTTAAAGCCTATTATGCAAGTGCGTAGCGTGTCCTCTAAGATTTCGTTTAGGCGACTCCAATTGTCCATCTGTTTTGGGGTGGAAGAAGGTGCAAAATTGAGCTAAGTACCCAACGCTTTTTGAAGTCCGCGTCAAAACGCTGACATAAAGCGTGGATCTCGATCGACACTATAGACACTCGAACTCCATGTAGTCTTACTATTTCTTTCACAGACAGTTGCGCCCCGTTATCAACTGTATATGTGGCTATCCCTGGTAAGAAGTGTACCGACTTGGTCAACCTATTGACAATTACCCAGATCATTGTATAGCCTTTAAGCGTTTTGGGTAATACTACTAAGAAGTCCATTGCTATTTTCTCCCACTTCCACTCTGGTATACTTAGGGGCTGTAACATCCCTGTTGTCTTTTGTTTAGGAGCTTTCACTTGTTGGCAAACTAAGCACTTGCTCACAAACCCGACCACATCCCTCTTTATGCTCTTCAACTAGAAATGTTGTTTTAAATCTTGGTACATCTTAGTACCTCCTGGATGCATGGAAAATGGCAAGTTGTGAGCTTCCGTCAGTATCTCTTTCCTTAACTCCTTTATTGCCAGGATACATAGGCGTCCATGATATAATAGTTCTTCATCTAAGGACTTCAAGAATCCGTCTAACGGACTTTCGTCTAGTTGGCCTAGGATTTTCTGTAAGTTAGGATTCTCTCATTGGGAGGTAATAATTCTCTGCCTAACCGTAGGTTGCACTGTGAGTCTGGCCAGCTGTGCTATGACTCTCTCGGTCACTACAACTATGTTGGCTCGCTCGAATTCTCTTTGTACCCTTACTTCCTTTGTAATGAGGGCCGCTGAGTGGGCCATTTTTTTACTCAAAGCGTCTGCGACCACGTTTTCTTTTTCAGGGTGGTACTGGATATCTACATCGTAGTCCTTCACCAATTCTAGTCACCTTCTCTGCCTCATATTTAACTCATTCTGGGTGAAGAAATATTTTAAACTCTTATGGTCGGTAAAAATTTGAGTTCTCTCCGTACATGTAATGTTGCCATATTTTCAGCGCGAACACTCCAGCGGCCAACTCCAGGTCGTGGGTAGGGTAATTCTTTTCGTATTCTTTTAGTTGACGGGACGCGTATGCAAAAACTTTACCGTGTTGCATTAACACACATCCTAGTCCCTTCTTGGATGCGTCACTATATATTACATACCCTTCTGAGCTCTCGGGTATTGTGAGTACTGGGGCGGTTACCGATCTCTCTTTTAAGTTCTAGAAGCTTGCCTCACAAACATCATTCCATATAAATGGTACCCCTTTTCTCGTTAACTGTGTCAAAGGCGAGGCTATCCTAGCGAAGTCTTGCATGAACCTTCGATAATATCCCGTTAGTCCCAAGAAACTCCGTACTGATGTTACCGTAGTTGGACGTTCCCACTTTGTGATCGCTTTAACCTTACTAGGATCTATGGATACTCTATCTTTTGACACCACGTGTTTCAGGAAAGAGACATGTCGTAACCAAAATTCGCACTTTGAGAACTTAGCGTACAACTTGTTCTCTCTTAGGGAGGGTGGCTAGGACTTTTCAGAGGTGCTTCGGGTGTTCCATGTCTGTGTTTGAGTACACTAGGATGTCATCAATGAGCACGATCACAAAAGTATCTAGACAATCCTTAAACACTCGGTTCATTAACTGCATTAACACAGTTGGGGCATTGGTGAGGCCAAATGACATCATTACGAACTCGTAGTGATCGTACCTTGTCCTAAATGCAGTCTTTGGTACGTCTTTTTCTTTACTCTTTATTTAATGGTAACCTGACCACATATCTATCTTAGAAAATATCGTTGCCTCTCTTAGTTGATCGAATAAGTCTTTTAGTCTAGGAAAAAAGTATTTGTTCTTTATGGATCTCTTGTTTAGCTCTCTGTAACCGATGCACAGACGCATCGATCCCTCATTCTTCTTAATCAAACAACACTGGCACACCCCATGGGGATACGCTAGGTTGAATGAACCCTTTATCTAGTAAGTCTTGTAACCGTGCCTTGAGTTCCTTCAACTATGTTGGCGCCATACAATAGGGTTCTTTGGAAATAGGCCTAGTTCCTGGCTCGAGTTCGATGACGACGTCAACCGCTCAGGAAAGGGGTATTCCAAGTAGGTCGTCCGAAAATACATTCAAGAACTCGTTTACTGTTGGCACATTTTCTAGGGTCTTTTCTTGTCCTATTACGTTTACTACACATGTTAATATTGTCCAACTGCCTTGTTGGACTAACCTCTTTGGTTTCATCATCATGACTACCTTTCGGGTAGTCCCAGTACTTGTGCCATTAAATTTGTTGGACTAACCTTTTTTTTTTTTTNTTTTTTTTTTTTTTTTTTTTTTTTTTTTTTTTTTTTTTTTTTTTTTTTTTTTGCGACAGTCTATACTAGCACGGTATGAAGCTAGTCAATCCATGCCTAGTATTACGTTGAAGTCGGTCATCTTTACTACTATTAGGTCTACGCTTAGAGTTTGGTCAGCTGCTATTACTTGGCCATTCTTTACTCTATCCTTAGTTACTAGGTCTACCTTGCAGGGGTGCTTGCCGACCATACATGCAATAAGGGTTCTAATTCAAACTCTGTCTCTGATCCTTCTCAAGGTGGGCTCTCTTTAGCCTCACCTCGTCCTCTACCTCTAATAGGAGGTCGTCCCCTTCCTCGTCTTACTCTTTCGCGTGATCTAGCTAGCATGGTTCTACAAACCAAGATAGCATCTCTTAAGTCCGGCTCATTACTTATGAACTTATGCTATACATCACATATACTAAGTTCACATCATACTGCAAACAAAATCACAAACCATGCAACACATCACATCATACTCTTAAATAAGTACGTGAAATATCACACCACTTTCTGTAATATTAACATAATAATGCATGCGAGTTCGAAAACGTTTCTCTTTTCTTATCTTGTGCAAGGCGTACCTGACGGTGACAGGACATCGACGTTGGGACCATGGAACGTGCCAAGTCTACATCGTAGGCTAGTCTACAAAATCTAAAACCTAGAGCATGCACTACTCACGACACAATACCAAACAAACTTTTTCAATACAAAACTTGCAGAGTTATGCACTACTCACGACACAAAGAAACTCACTAATAATCTCAAGATATTGTTTCTGATATAGAAGATCAGACATAGATGCAACCACACATTGTACTAAGAATTTTAAGAGACTTAAAAATTTATACCAACATTGCTCTGATACCAAGTTCTTGAACACAACTCTTTTGTTAGAAACACTCACACTTTTATTAAAATCAATCGAGAAGAGATTACAAGATACTCTGTATTGTTGAGATTAAAAACTTAATAGGGTGGTGTGGTATTTACAGCAAAGGCTAAACAACTTACACCACATTTATTCCTAAAATATTTAAATATTTATTCCTAAGATACGGATATTTTTGTTCCTCAAATACCCAATTCTTTTTTTTATTCTTAAATACGTAGACAATTGACTCATACAATTAATTGAGTTAGACTCTATTAGGTTAGGGATGATATTTTAACATCTAGTTCTTAAAAGTTAGTTTTAAAACATTTGTTTTATAGAATTGAAATCAAGATTGGACCTTGCTTTCATATATAGTTAGGTTGTTACTATTTTTTTCGTGTCAATACAGGGGTGTGTGTTTATTCATCACAATCATGTCTATACCTGCTAGGACTAAAAGGCCCCAAAATATATTTGGAGGATGTGACTAGTCGTTAGTTCTTTCTACTCGAGTTATATGCTATTAAAGTTATGGTTGTTGCTTATTAGTTTTTAGCCTATAATATTGCTTCCTTACAAATTATTTCTAACTCATTTCTCACTCACATTTTCTAAAATGTGTTCTCACAAACGTGACTCGAAGCTCGATATACATCTAATTTACGATTTTCACACGACTAAGTTATAACGGCCCAAGCCCACCGCTAGCAGATATTATCCTGTTTGGGCTTTTCCTATCCGGCTTCCCCTCAAGACTTTAAAACGCGTCTGCTAGAGAAAGGTTTCCACACCCTTATAAAAGGTATTTCGTTCTCCTCCCCAACCAATGAGGGATATCACAATCCACCCCCTTCAGGGCCCAGCATCCTTGCTAGCACTCGTTTCTTTCTCCAATCAATGTGGGACCACCACCAAATCCACCCCCCTTCGGGGCCCAGCATCCTTACTGCCACACCATCTCGTGTCTACCCTCCTTCTGGGAACAGCCTCCTCGCTGGCACATAGTCCGGTGTCTGGCTCTGATACCATTTGTAAAGAATAATAAATAAAAAAAGAAACCGTAGGAAGCCATTGTTGCTAGGGCTCGATCTGGAGAACATGTGTTGGAAGCAACCTATCAACATTTGACACGTGTCGTGTTTGGAGAGTTAATTTTCCTTTGGCAACGCATATTGTACCTACACGTGAAGCCGCGTGTGTCCCCTTATCCAGCTTGCGCTCAAGGCCCATGAGGCGTGACCTACCAAAAAAACTTCAGAAATTTTGGGACTCCTAACAGTCATAAGAGCTAGCTTGGGAAAGCACGTGTCATCCAAGTAAATAATCACATAAACTTTAGGCAAGTAATATTTGTAGGGATCGCTAGGATGTGCTAGCATTCAAGCATTCCTTAGATTGTTAGAAAGTACATTTTTAGGACTTGAAAAGGTAATTATTAGATGAGTATGTATTTTATGTATAGTTAAGAAAATTACTATTACGCCCCTAGAGATAAAGTAAACTATGTAAGAAGTAAAAAATTACCAAACTTCCCCTATGATGAGATTTGTGATGTATACTATTTTAATTGTTTTCAGTTGTGGTAGAAAGAAGAATGGATTATTTTGATTTGTACTTCGGGCAGTTGATGAATATTATCTTCTCGTTGAGCTTGTATGTTTGCATTATATAGTATGTTTAGCTCCGAGTTGTTGATTGTGTGTTTTTCCTATAAAGTGAAGTTATCTGCACAAGGCTAGAACTAGGGCGCTAGAGTTAGGTTGGCTAGACGATGACTTAGGTCAGGAAGCCTCTAACATATTGAGCACCTTAGGATTGTGAGCAGCAGTCAGTGGGTCTAGACCCTAGTGCTTTCAGACTAAGAAAGACTCGAAGAGTCAAAACAAAGTACCCTAGAGCCAAAAGTCATCGATAAGCCACCTAACTGCCTTAGAAATCCTATTGGCCTCTTCAGCTCCTATATACGACCAAGATGACTTTTAGAATATGCATATCATGCTCATGGTAATCGATGAGATACTCTCCCTAGTAAAGCATGCACCATAAACTAAGCTAAGTTTAGGGTACTACAGCTATAGCGGTTTACATGTTGACTCAAGTCAATAGGTTTCTAGTAAACACTTCACCTTAGGATTGTGAGCAGATCTGTGTGTACTCAAAGGATGGATTAGCTCGAGGAGTTGGTCTTAGATGTCCTAGAAATAAGATACGAGTTTTAAACAGCCTAGATGTCTCTAAGAATCTACTAGACATCCACAAAATCCAAAAATAAGAAAGGTAGTTCTTCAAGTTGTTAGTAGTATGCATGGTGTCATCAGTTTAACGGTGCTACAGCTAGCTCATAAGTTTACTAGTACTATTGAGCTAGGCCTAGACCGGTTAGAGTAGTCTGCCAAGGCGACTAGTGGCCCGCGACTAGTGGCCCTACCTTGTGGAAATGTTGCGACAGTAAACGCGCCCTGAGTTGGGGCATAGTACTATATAGGTTGACTCAGTAACTGGCCAGCACATAGGGTCATACCTCTCAAGGTGAGTTTATGGTTCTGCGGAAGTGTTTGTCAGTTAGCCCTTCCATGGATGACAATTAGGCTAGCAATCATCATATCGTCCCATTAGTAGTTTTATGAAGTAGTACCTCAATCCAAGACGCCTAATATTCACTACGTGAGCGTAATAAGCTACCAAGTCTAAGAAGAGAAAAGTAGATTATCCCAAATATGAGATTTTTTGTCCATAAGACGTATGACGCCAAAAAGGATGAACCACTTCCTCTGAAGCCAAAGTGGGTATGTGAGTAACTAAAGTATCGCTTAGAATTTCAAGGCACCGAGATACTTCGATAGCAATAGAGACTAGATTCGAATTTCCTAGATCCCAGAGTAAAGCTCGTGGATACCTACTAGGATACGAATGTAAGGAAAGCCTACAAGTAGGTTGCTTACTAAATATTTTTATACTCACCGTTTTCTCTTTTATTTTTTCAATTGTTCACAGACCGTCGATCGAGGTAGAGGAGCGTTCGAGGATTGTGCGGTAACGGAAGGGTTATTCACAAGTGTCAGTTCATCCTTGTAATTTGATAGCATTTTGTATTTAATTGTAGTGTTGTTTTGTTATCTTTATTTCAATTTCAATTTTATTAGTTTTCCATATCTTTTTCTTTATTTATCTTTTCTTTTATTTGCTTTTGAGTCACTGTCTAAGACATTCTCATCCATGCAAATCAAACGCACAAGTTCGGGTAGGTAAGAGTTTATAACTCAATTACGATTAAGTTCGGACTATATATAGTCATCTGGTGAAATATTAATCTTCTCAATTACTAGATTTATAAAGAGAGATAAAATATTTCATGGCTCAATCTTATACAAGCTCATTGCACTCACATGTTTCCACATAAAAGAATTTAGATCAAATCATTTGTAACAATTATAAAGTAGGTCGTATCAATAGTGTTTAAGACAAGATACTCAACCTTATCTATATACTATAACTCATTTAGATTATTACGGTCCTCTAATATGTCAACCACAAGGTTTCACTAATAATCTTGAATTTTCAAACAAGGTATAATATTAAATCACAAATAAAATAATAAAAATTATTATTAAATAATAAATTACGAAACTTCAGAACATAAATCTCAACACCAAGTACATGAAAGTTATACGTGTAAACCTAATATATATGAAAGTGATGCATACCTGTATATGAAAGGGATACATAGGGTGCATGAAAGTAATTGATGTATAGAGGTGTTTGTTGTATCAAATTAACGTACATGGATCATCCCGCATAAAAAGAAAAAAAAAATGGAAACCAAAAGCAAATGGTTCGATCACACTAATATAAGTCATGTATGTCTTTAGCATTTTCTTGTTGCTCTCTGGTATTTGAGAGCAGTAACACTCTACATAATTTTTTTTTAATTAGTTTAAAATCATCAGTACCCATTTGAATAATACAAAAAATTCAATCAATTTCGAACAACAAAAGTAAAAAAAAAAAAAAAAAATAAGTTCGGAGTAGAGAATCAATAATTTACTTCCTACTTACTACTTGTGATAGTGTATAGTTACATTTATTCTCGTGAATTTTACATCATTTTATAATATTAAGTTAGAAATAAAAAGGAGATGAAGCCTATAACCTAGAGGATATGAAGCCATGGGAAAAGAGATCCACACCTTTAACCTTTTAACCTCTCACCTCTTTTATTCATTTATTTATTTAACCAAAGACAGTGTAGTTATTTAAGTGCACCACCCATGATGCCAACCAGAATTAATTTCCACGCCTTTATATATATATATATATATATATAGACACCACAAGCACACAACTCGATCAGAGAGGCAGAGACAAAAGATGTGTCCATGCCATTGAAAGGGTACCATCATCGTATTGGAAGCATCGGAGTGTGGAGCATCTTCATACACAACCCTCCATGAAGACATACAACACTTCCAACAATACCCAACCGGTGTGCTCCCTCGCAAATCTGTCAAAAACCTGTTTTTTTTTCTCTCTCTCCGACAACATTCTCACCTTCTTCCCTTATCCAATTTGTTCTTTTTGGGTTTTCTTTTTCATGTATTCCTCCAAAAATATGAACTTGTTANTGCACTCATTTATTTATTTTATTTACTTTTTTTTTTTTTTTTTTTTTTTTTTTTTTTTTTTTTACCATATTGGTGAGAGAAAGAGAGAGAACCATCTTTCTTTTTCTTAATTTTTACCGTAGATGAGATTCATCCAGCTACTACCTGAATAATGATAAATAATAAATAAATAAGGGAGGAAAAAGGGAAAAGAGGAACAGACTGTTGTTCGATTTTTACCATCAATAATTGCTTTCATTTTTGTCGATTACAAACGTTAAAAAAATATTATTTTTATGAGTGCCCAATGATATATGGTTTTTTTTTTTTAGTGTACAACGTTCGTACTATCGAAAACGGATAAAAAAGAAAGGAAAATGAATAGTATCGTGAGTGTACATATTTATAATAATATATTGGAAAAATAATCGGTGATCATATGTATAATGCCCTAATTTTTTTTACCAATTAGTAAAAATACTTATGTGGAAAATCATATTAAATACTTTTAAAATAAAGTTATGAATATATGAGAATAGCACATGACTTGAAGTATTTAATATGATCTTAGGCTCTTTCTAGTTCTGTACAAGGTTGGATGTGCGGTACTTCTCCATACATGGACCCACGGGCGAGCTCGTATACGTGCCCCTTGGCCCTAACTTGGTCAGACACAACGCTTAACAATCGGACGCCACGAAAAAGAAAAGGTGAGAATGTTTGCTTAATACATCACACCTAAATGATGTATGAAAGTTCTCTATTTATAATTAAATAAATTACAAGGATATGAAAATAGTAATAAATGGGAAGCTACCCATAGTAAGGAGATATTTGGCTATAATAAAATATCAAATATGATATATATGGTAAACTATAATTTAGTACTAAATATTCTTAACAAAAGGCTTGCATGATATCATGGCGAATATAAATATCGAAGGTACACGGCCATATTAACATAGCATAACAAAAAAGTATTCTGATACACATGACATACATACATGCATGAGGTCCACATGATTTTCATTCATAACATAACATTAACATTATTCCCTTTCTCCTTTCATCCATGACATACTTCATATATGCATCATATATATGACCGTCGTCACATAATCTATCACATAACTTTATACGACAAAACATAACATCACATACATAACATTTCATAACATCATATGTCAATACAGAGAACATACAAGTATAGCATAAAATAATATGGTGCATGCAAGGGCCATGAAGCATGCACCATCAAACATCATACAATTATCTAACTCCAATCGTAAGATCACTTACTTGGTTGGCTTTGGCCGATGTTAGTAATTACTCAGTAGTTGTATCGAGCACTATACTTTGACGTTAAATCTCACAAATATTAATCCATATCACGTGCTTAGGGCATATCCATATCTGGGCATATTAATCCATATGTGTGGGTTGCGAATGAAGGCATGAATGAATGTGTGAATGAGGGGCGTGAGATGAGGTTACGAAAGGTTGTGGGTGGTTGGTTACTGGCGAGAATATCGCCTGGCCGAAAATCTCACGATTTTCTAACAAGATTTGAATTTTCTTTTTAACTCAAATCGTTACAATATGAACATCAATATGTATATATGAGATCTAATTATGGTTCAATGAAATGACGTTCATAATACTTCATGAATTAAATTTCTTACAAGTCATACATGCATATTCGTAGTGTTTCAAAATGCTTATAGTACATTGTTCATCATGACATCTCGCAAGACATAAACATAAACATGTCAGCATATTAGTCATACTCGAACATACATGGAAGCACATATATCATATAATTCATACAACTATCATAATAATTTAATAACATAGAATTAGAGGTTACAAGTTACGTGTTATTTATTAAACATACAATTTCATTCCACCGAAGACGTTTCTAAAAAAATACATTCCTAAATTTTGAATTATAATGTTATTTCGTTCATATGGTTAGTGCATTAGTAAAACTCGTGGCATGCTCAATTTTAAACCCATTTCGTTCGTATGGTTAGTGCATTAGTAAAACTCGTGGCATGCTCAATTTTAAACCCTAGTTTAGAATCTCCACATCCACTTACTTCTCTGTTTGACAATTTAACCAAGCCTACTACACCTAATTTAGCCCTACTCTAATCATAATAATTCAAAACTTAAAAGAACGTGTTTATTGATAGACACTTTCCGCGGAACTATATATCAATTGTAAAACGCTTTTCTTTACACTTATTTAGATTTTCTGACACGACGTTTTTTGACGTAGGTATGACGTAGATAGATTTTGCAATTGTAACGATGGACGTTAATGTTAGGTAGGCAAGATGTAGATGGGATGTTAATGTTGTTGAAGAGAATTGAATAAAAACAGTGTTTAAAAGTTTGGGAACCACTAAATTTGAAGTACTACTTTGTCTTCAATTCTTTCAATGCCAAACTATTCACTTCTTGACCTCACTTCCACCAAATTTGTGTACTCTTAATTCAAATCTCACCCTTATTCATGCCTTCCTTTTTATCTACTTTCACCTACCCATTTCATTTTTTTTTTAAAAAAAAAAAATTATTTACCCTTTCTGACGTTTTTCTTAACGTGGGACTCCACAATCCTCCCTTCGAACAAAAACACATTGTCATATGTGAATCTGTCTAGTACTATCTAGACGACCCCACTTCTTTAGAACACATTACTAGTCCAATAGAGCTCTACCATAGATTTTCACTATGATCCTACCCCTTCGAGACTCATAACATCTGAGTTATTATGACTATACACTTGAGGATTATATTGACAAGTTTGATTTAAAATAAGGGCATGACTCTAATACTATTGTATGATATTGTACCCTTTGAGCATAAACTTTCGTGGTTTTACTTGATAGTATCTTTTTACGTATATAACCAAGCTGATGGGATTTGAACGACACATTTTTATTAAAAAAAAAAATTAATAAATTTAAAAATTTGAAAAGAAAATAAGATGTTATAAATGTAGTTGAGTTAAGAGTGGTACAGAAATAAATTTGTAGTGTAGAATGAAAAATTGAGGAAATTAAGTGTAGATCATAAATAAAATTTGTATGGAGGTAAGTTATTAAATTTAACAGTGATAAATGAAGGGTCAAAATTTACTTATTGTACGGAAATTGAATGGTGGATTAATATTCATTTAATTGCACAAAGACACAGAATGTGTGTGCTAGAGACGCTTGAAATAAATTTTAGAAACACGAGTCTACAAAGAGGTGATGTCGTAAATGTAGAATATCTTCGGCTCCCCGCTCACAACTATTCTTCACCGTCCCCAAATCTCAACTACAAAAACGTCGTTAGAGATCTCAAATTCCTATTCAAAGAACTCGATCTACATGAACACAAAGAACCTGAGTTGGGAGAACCCATTTCCGCACGTCCAACCGACCAACCAAAAAGTTGCTGAACAGTTGGTTCGGAACCGGACCTAAAATTAAAAAATTGAAGCATAGGCCCAACCTTTCAGCCGAGGCCTAGCCCACGTGTGCTACAGACTCAGCCCACTCCTCAAGTGCAACCCAGTGACTGCGTGTAGCTCAGTTCAGCCCACTTGCCCCAGACACGCGATCCACTTAGCCCATATCCAACCTGGCACATACACGTACTGACCCAAAAACCCGATCCAACCAACCCATATCCTACTCGACTTGAATCTGCACCTCGACCAGCTTCCAGCCGCCTTGTGCACCTATCCTATCCGGAGCCCTTACGCAGCTTCATCGAGTGTGGCTCAGCCTCGGGTTTGCGGCTCCAGTCTATTTCCCTTGGCTCAACAACTCAAATTTGTGGCTCTAACCTATTTTCCTCGACTTAGACGGCTCAATTTGTAGTCTCGAAACCCTTTCCTACCCTTTTTTATCGTCTCGGAGTCGATTTTGATATTCTTAGGGGTATTTGAGGTTAGCAGACCACTATGGTCCCTACATATGTTGTGTCATGTGATTGTTTAATGTCGGCTTATTATGTTATTGATGTGATGTGAGTTTGTCATGTTATGGAATTCATTATGTTATTTTATGTTGTCATTATGAGATATACTATATTACGAAATATCATGTTGACTTGTTATGCCATATATTATTTTATGTTTGTTTCTTGGTGTTTTTCTTTCATATTTGCTTAATTCATATAACTGATTCATACAAGTATTTCTTAATAAAAGTTCAAGGTGGCTACTTACCTCGTCGTTAACGTTCGAGACTTCCATTCTTGAGCTTCTGATATCCGAATTACTTCAAGTTTTCTTTGAAAGAATTCTTAGAGTGTCTAGTATCTAGAATCATAAATTTTTCATTAGAACCGTTATGGAAGAGGGTTAAAATTAAGAAAAATCAAGGGATGTTCGAGTTTTAGGTTGACATGGTCGGTCAGTTCAATTGAATCGACCACGTCATTGTTTGCTTCCTCTAGAAGGAAGAAGACGACTGCAACCAACATCGCCATCACCTAAAACATAAAGATGCCATCACGACATTTCTTCCCTCGATTTCTTTATGAAACATAAAGATGATGTTACAGGGAAAAGCTAGGGATTGATTTCATACCTTCTAGTGAATTGTAGTTTAAGTTATTCACCTCCAAAGTTCGTCGGAGATTGTTTTCCTCATTGGAGTTCAATCTAGAAAAATCTTATTGGATAGCTGTTTCTAGAGGTTTTAGGGCCCGATTTCTTCATAGAATTTCTTCCTTATTCTTCCCTCACATTAAAAGAATTTGTTTAGAGGAGCGTCTTTGAGCGTGTGGTCTTAATTTTGACAAAATGTCATCAATTCTGCAACTCACCCAAAAGTGCAGAATTCAACTTTCTTGGGCAGCTTTATCTACGACGTTTTGGCTCTCAATTTCTTCATCAAAGATAATCATCTCAATCATCTTAAGCTAAAGAAACGCTCAATCTGAAGAAAAATGGACCGTAGATGGGAATTCGATACTTACCCCCAATTTGAACCCCAAACTGACTTTCTTCAATTGGGCACTCTCGGGACTTGTGTAGCCTTGGTGGTCTTCTATGTAAATACTCCTTGATAGTGCAAAAATCGAATAGGATAAGTTTTACTCGACGAATTTGTGTGTTGGCTCATATTGGAATTTCAAGCTTTCTTTGAACTTCTTCAATGACGATCTGAATTGGGAGAATGGGTTTGAGGCTTTTTCAACTCTTGATTCCTTCATGGAAACTGTAGGAACAAGTTTGAAGGGAAATAGTGGACAATTGCTCTCGAATTTAAAGAAACCCGAGAGTAGGAATCTAAAAATGGAACATCGATTGAAGGTTCAATTATGCTTGCTTACTCCTAATAGTTACCCCTGGTTCACAATTTATAGAGGGATGATCCACCGCCATTGAGACGTCTAAAAGTGTCATAATTTCTCCTTTTATCTTTCTAGACTTAGGCTGGAAAAACCTGCTCCGATCAAGCCTTGCCAACCTTTGTTTTCAATTTTGTTAGTTGGATGGGATGAACTGTGAACGATCAAAGTAAAAACTTCAAAAAATCAAGTGTATTTTGCCCGCTCGAATCATTTGAATACAATTGTTGCTTCATTGAGTGACTTCGCTCTATTTTACTTGAGGACGGGAAAAAGCTTAAGTTTGAGATAGAATCAATTATCTTTAATTCAGATTTGGTTAGTATAATATTTTATCTTATTTATTGGATTTATTTAGCTTGTATCCTATTTAAACGTTGTGAACATTAATGAATATTGGACTTTTGATCCTATCTATGTTTCTCGCATTTTTCGATCTCACTTCTAGTTCTCATTCTTAACATGTATCAGAGCTTTTCATTCTTAACATGATGAAAAACGTGCAAGTTGAAGTAATCAATGAAGAGAAGGAATCTAAGTCAAATGATCCCACCTATGTTTCTCGCACTTTTCGATCTCACGTCTATTTCTCATTCTTAACATGGTATCAGAGCTTCTCATTCTTAACATGATGAAAAACATGCAAGTTGAAGTAATCAATGAAAAGATACTAAAAAACACATCTTATTCACAAAATATAATGCTTAGAAGTTGCTTGATTCTCTACTCAATCTTATATAGTTTTAACGCTACTCGACTCAGACGCTCTCTTTCACAGACGCTCTCTTTCACAGGCTTATTTATTTAAAGATAATATCGAGATGCTTGATTCTCTACTCAATCTTGTATAGTTTTGATACAAGGAGCCTTCAATTATTGCTTGGTTCAGTCATAGATGAACAGCTTTAATAACACTTTTAAACTCCGTTCTATTCCCAACCTATGATATTATCCATTTCGAGCTTTAGTTGACGTGGAACTATATTCACATTCCCAACATTCGATACCGAACAACAAACTAAGCAATAGGAATTAAAGCGGGGTCGGGGGGGCAGGGGAGAAAGTCAGTTCTTTGGGGTGCACACATTGTTCTACAAACTTTTTGAGACAGACGATTTTTACAGAACCAAACACATTCTATTTGGAAGAAGAAAGAAAGCATGATATGGGTCAGTTGATTCTACTTATTCACAAGCCAACTTGGTGTCAAAGCTACTCAAACAGATAGCGAAAGCTTGAAATGCTGACAATGGATATCGGTAATCCATTGTAAACATGTCCTTCCCGACCTTCCCGAATTGAAGAATGATCTTGTCGTGGTCGGACTGGGAAGATTGAGCGTGTTGGTTTGTAGCTGTAGAAGAAGAAGGCTCTGTTGCAGCGATCAGTTGGAAGTTTTTGACAGAGGCAACGGTTACTCGTCCTCTGAAATTAAGGCACCAACACTGCAACTGCTCGTGCCACCGTGGTGGCTTATTCCTAAGAATCAATGGCCTCTCCTTCCCCGCTTCATCTTCATCCCGTAAACCAACGATATCAGAGAAGCGGGAACTACTGAACTCTGTAGAATTTAATGCAGACTTCGAAAACGATATACTTCGAAACGAATCACCAAGGAGTCGAGTGACAACTTGGGGCTGGCCAGGAACAGTGCCACCGGGCTCAAGACATGAGACGGGGATGGAGTGCATTGTGCAGTGCATCTTTCGGGGGCCTCGAGTGCCAAGAACGTTCAGCTCATAGGAGATTTGAGCAATATTATAGCTACCGGATGGGATCTTCGGAGAAACTTTTTTCGAGTAGAATCTACGACTATGGCCTGGTGGGGAAATCTGGGCATTGTTGTATGGAGGCTGTGTATCATAGATAATAAATTTGGTCCCTAGAAAATTCGACCTGAAATGAAGAGAACAGACCACAAGAAAACGCTTCAAGAACTGAATCAGAATAACTCGACGAAATCTAAAAAACATGTGCTTCTTGTACTTTTTTATGAACAATTTTAGTAGTCGAAAACTAAAAACCACGTGGCAAATGGCTACAGGCTTACGACGTTCAATATTAGAACCACAAGTTCCTATCTCAAATTAAATTTCTTCTAAATTTCAATGTACTCGACTTCTCGATTTGAACACGATCCATATGAAGTATAAACTGATAAGCATTCAGCATGGCATATAGCTTAAATTACTTTAGGAAAGGCGTGTTGCGATTAACGGTATCTTCAAGAAATAAGGAACTTAGGATGAAGATAAACAATCCTACCTTAGTTTTCCAATGTAGGTGTTGCTCGATCTTGATATATTATCCGCATCCATGGAAATCACGTACTCGGTGCAAGTCGCTCTCCTTGTTCTTTTCGCAGAAAGAAGAAACTTCCCATTATCAACAAGTAAAGCTGCAAGAGTATCATTATTTAGAAACATATCCGTGCCTACATACGTATATTTATACATATTCAGAGTCGAATACCCAGAAGCTGGTACGTAACAACGAACAATAATACAACGAAAAAGATTCACATTTCAAAACCAAACCAATACTACATTAAGATTACTTGTACTTAACCCATTTTAGAAACCGGGCGATTGATGCATAAAAGGTCAAAGCGATTCATTTACAATGTAAAAACAAAACAATAAAGTGAATGTAGATGGTACGATGACTTAAATAAATGAGCCACTCGCACATATACAGTAACAGCCCACAATTCACCACTAGCAGATGTTATCATTTTTTGTTTTTCCCTCAAAGTTTTTAAAACGCGTATGATAGGGAGAGGTTTCCACACCCTTATAAAGAATGCTTCGTTCTCCTCCCCAACCGATCTCACAATCCACCCCCCATTCAGACCCAGCGTCCTCGTTGGTACTCGTTCCCTTCTCCAGTCGATGTGGGACCCCTCAATCCACCCCCTCAAGTATCTCAACGATTTGATTCTAATGATCAAATTTAGCTTAAAAGAATCGATATCCCTCTTAATGAAGAAGAGCTTACCAGTACTAAGGCAAAGGTAAAGGTGGTAAGTCAAATTAGATTTATCCCTCTTAATGAAGCATTGCATCGTTCCATCGCGAGTCCCGGGCTGCAAAGATAAACGAATGAAGAAATTAGCTTACTCTTCGGTCTTCACAAAATGTATACTTAAATGTTCTTTTAAATTCAACATATGGGTGGAAATTAATTAGGAATTACAACATTTTGTTGCTTTTGTACCTGCTTTAAGGAGACAGGGAACGTAATTTTCCCCGAGAACTCAGGAGTTTTTACGATCTCTTTGCACATATCCCTCCATGACCTACAAACAGCAGCACAAGCAACAACATTCCTGCGAGCAGGCCACACGCTCTCACTCTCCTCCAATCTCATGACAACATCCCGCAATAGCTCAGGTGGAAGGCTAGCCCATCGACTAGTCTGAATTACCAGAGGTTGATCGAGCAGATCATGGACTGATCCATGAGATTTACCTCTATTGTGACCAGGCAGTCTGAACTCAAAACTACGCCTCGATAAACTTCCAAACCCCTCTCTAACATCACGGACTATACTACGAAATGACATCACTCAAAGAAACACAAAACCCTGATTAACACCTAAATGCCAGTTACAAGATAATTCGTACCACGATCTACACCATCAACTGCATATCAAAAAGACAGAATTCAAATGTCAATCATTATGCTCAAAAAACAACAAAAAGAAATGAAAAATAGATGCTGGACCAAGCATAGATCATGAAATCTCTGCTAAGATGCTAACCAACCTGAGCATCAGATTCTATGGAACAACCAAACTGATGGATTTTAAACCTGGTATGAGCCAAATTTCCAGATGCTTGCATCCAGTTTTTCAGATTTTAAGCTGAACAGATTGTGCAAAAGTGTTTTTACTTTATGAAAGTACAAGAATGGATCTAACTTCTAGTCTGGATTGAATTTCAGAAACAGCTAAAAATCATTGAAGCAACAGAACATGACTTACAAAATTAAGAATCATATGATGAAGAGATTAAAAAACAACGCCTAAATGATAACCCTAGAAAGAAAACAGAACAAAGAACAGACCCAATTGGTAACACAAGTGAAAGATCCATTTCCTCACCAAGAGGGTTTCTTAAACATAGAAACTAAAAGCAAATGATATCCATTGTGGATTTAGAAACAAACCCTAGACAATAGAACCAGCAGCTAAGAAACCCCATTAGAGAGCTTGAATAAATAGACACAAAAAGAACCACAACAGAGCAAAGAAAACAAACTTAAAAGAACCCCAAAAGGATTATAGAAGCTGAAAACGTACCGATTGAAGTGTGAGCCAAATCCAAGCCTGAAAATGACGAAAATAGAGGAATCTGAAGATGATTTTAAAAACCCAGAAACCTAAAACTAATAAATCCACAGGTAAAGATGAGATTGATGAACAAGGGGATGAAGAGAATCAGTTTGAAGCTTCTTAAGAACTCCCTCTCGCTCTCTGTTCGCTCTATGTGGCTGATGTAGAACCCGAGTTTAGCAGGCGTATAATATAAATCCAACGCGTGAACAAATTTCTCACAAAATTTAAAAACAAATTAAAAATAAATAAACTTCTTGCTTGCTTGCTTCCTTACTTTACTCAAATTTTAAATGGACGAATCCTTCTTTCCACTTTCGAAGATCGAAGAAATCAATTCATTTTATTTTTCTTAAATTCAATCCCGGTTTTAATTAATCTTGATTATCAGTTAGGTATAAACGAATGCATTTTTAGAATCTTAAAAGCGAATATGAGCATCATCTCAAACGTCTTAACTACCATTAGAAATGGTTTGAATTTTAATTTTAGTACCTTTCGTTTTCAAGTATTAAATCGTTTTTTTTAGTATGAATGTTTCTTATGATTCGTTGAATATTTTAAAAATACAAAACAATAATGTACCATAAATTTGTTTCATAACTAATCCTTCCAGAAAACATGAGGTAGCTAACTAGTTCTCCTCGTGGATCCACACCCATACAGTATGGATGAGTTTGGTAACTCAACTAAAAAAAATGAGAAAATAAGATAAATAGGAACGGAGAAAACTTTCTTCTTGATATGAGGCGGTGAAACCTATGTTTCTTCTATTTTATAAATAAATAAATAAATAAATAAATAATTTAGAATTGTTTTAAATTGAATCCACCAATCTAATTTGTCCCACATGAAATATCATTCCACCAGCTGAAAAAACATATTCCATTATTTTATTTAAATCTCCCACTGGGTTTAATTATTTATATTTATTGCCTCCTCCCAGACATAGCCCACTGAAACATAAGACACGTCAGCCAAAGTGAAATTACTGAATTATCCCTGAATGAAGGTTGACTTTACAAGAAACGGAAAAATAACCCGACAACCCTACCAGCTCATATCTTTGGGACATTTCTACGAGATTCGCAGATTCCCATTGTGTCCTGTTGGTGCACTTTATCAGCATGGAACGGCTCAAGATAGCAACACCTCATCTAGATTTTGCCACGTGTCTCTTTTGCATACGAGGTTATTTTTTTTTTAAATACTAATAATAATTATAATGACAATATATATTTTTAATAATACTACTTTGGTGTTTCGATATTTAACCTATTCTTATCGATTAAAAAGACGTTCCTATATATTTTTAATTGAGAAAATTATATTAATACTAATAATAGATAACAATAATTGATCAAAATCATTGATTATAATATTTGTTTTGTATATAGTATATGACATAAGCCAATTACAAGTTCTACAAGTAAAAGAAATTTTTAAACCATTTCAAAAAAAAAAAAAAACTAATTTAATGCATAAATTATATTAAATAATATCCTTTAAGATATTATATTTTTAGATTTAAAATATATTAGTTGAATTATAAATTTGATTTTTGTGTAAGTTAAATTATGAGATGACGTGAATTTCGAATTATATTTTAGAATTCTTAGTTATTCTTAGTTACTTTAACTAATTTTTTTTTCTCTCAATTTAGAATTAAAAGTGAGATTAATTATCTTGTTTGCTTGGATTCTTATAGTGCCTAATTATTTAAACAATTTTGTGTTTATGGGCAACCGGTGAATCAAATGTCATCCAAGATTGCAGAAATACTTCATTTAAACTTTCATAAAACATAACCTTTAACTTAAAACATTATCATGGACTTATGTGTTTTGAAAACACTATTAAAAACGACACAACAAAAACCTAAATAAAATAAATAAAAATTAAAATAAAAAACATCATATTTTAGCCTAAGTCCAAGAAAATAATACGATTACCTTATGCATGTGTCATGGTCTCGAGTTGCGATGCCGTCGTCAACCGGAATGTCTTGCCTTAACTTGAAATAGAGATACTACGTGGCTTGAGTATTTTAAGAAATACTCAATAAGTGACCCCACTATTGGGGTTAAATGCAAGAACATGCGAATGGAACGATGAGACCTATCATATCAGTTTATTTTTCCTACGGTACTATTCTAATTGGGCAACTTGGATGTATACCATATACTCTACACACAGCCCATACGTGTGGGTATGAGCTCACCAGACAGTTCACACACCGCTGGGCCCCTTTTCTTGTAACGATTCAAAATTTTCTACTTAATTTAAGGTTGATACTGTATATGTACCATAAATATTGAATGCGGAAAACTTCATTTAAATTCCATAAAACATAACCTTTAACTTAAAACACAGCCATGGACTTACGTGTTTCGAAAACATCACAAAAGACCCGAAATAAAATGAATAAGCGTTTAAGTTTAAAACATCCAATTCCATTCTAAGTCTAAGAAAATAAATACCACTATCCTATGCATGTGACATGATCTCGAGTTGCGATGCCGTCGTCAGCCGTACAGAGATGCCTTGCCTTAACCTGAAAAATGTAGTAGCACATGACTTGAGTATTTAAAGAAATACTCGGTAAGTGACCTCACTATTGGGGTTAAATGCAACAATCACATGCAATGAAATGATGGGACCTATCTTTCGTTTCGTTTTCCCTACGGTGGTGTCCTAACGGGTAATCGTGGACGTGTACCATATACTCTACACACAGTCCATATGTGCGAGTATGGGCTCACCAGCTAGTTCGCACACCGCTGGGCCACTGTCCTTATCCGGTTAGGCATACTCTAGGAGCCCCTTATGTCGGGACCCGTTAAAACTAGAACCGTCACGGCAGCGCTATGCAATGCATAACGATCGTTGTCCTACCATTGGATGTACACGTCCGTACCCTCGTGATGGGATGGGGATACCCCCTAGATGCATGAACACACATAATGCATGAGGTCCCCCTATTTCTACATTTATCTTTAATGACCATAACCCCCTGTCACGTTCCAAGCTTCATGTCATTCTCATTTTCATTTCACATTTCATATACATTTCTATCGGGGTTATGGTTCTAGACAGTTTACCGTGTTTCATGTCATACAATTCATGTTGTTCACATTCACATATTTCATACAAACATGCCATAATCATTCAAGGATAACATATCGTCACATGCAAAACATATTGCATCAGACTAAAAGCATACATAGTATACATTCACGTTCACATAACTACGTACTTAAGCACAATAATCTAGCATACAATATATCATATCATAAACAAGTCATAACGTAAACACTTCATAGTCATATCGTTCTCTAACTTACCATAGCCTTAACGTTCTTATACCTATCACAGACATATCATTACGTAACGTACCTTAGTCATATCGTCACAAGAACGTACCCTAACGCTATCGTTCTATCAATCTATCACAAACCTATCCCTTTCTACCCATAACCTAACAGTATTCTTTCATCAATCTCTCCTATCCATAGCACTCCGGTATGTAACCTAACCTTAACGTTTCATGAACGTATCTTACTCCTATCGTTACATTTCGTTTTGTGCATCCTTCTCGTATCCTATCTCAAACATATCCTTGAGCACATCGTACCATAATTATTATCATACAAACCACATATTATAACATATACATAACATATAGAAAGCATATCGATCCACAGACAATTCACACATATCAATATATATGACACGTGCAGAATCACAGGGCACGTGTCAACATCAAATATAACCATGTCAATAGTAAGGTCACTTACCTAGTTAGCTTAAGTTGTTGTCACGAATATATCCTTAATGAAAGTTCGATTCCGTCGTTATCCTTAATGAAAGTCCATTAAACTCCAAGTCAACCTATGTGAACCCATGACATCAGTTTCGAGTTTGAATTTCTACAAAATTGTTTCTCTAATTTATATTGATCCATGTGTTATACTTCATGTGCGAATGTTAGAGTCTTTGTTATAGTATTATTTTCATACAAACCATTTAATACCCATTAAAAATTTCCAGATATTCTATTTATTCTCTTCATACTCTTTAACATTTTTGAGATAATTTCAATTATATTCACAATCTCCATCCCCTCCCTGTCTTACTGTATTTCCCTTCTTTTAATTATCCCCTATGTTTGAGGATGACTTCTAACATCATTAAATAAAATAAAAGAAAAACTACTTACGTCTGCAAAATCTCTTTTTAGCAAAACTAAATCTGAACCTTTTTTTTGTGTTTGTTTTTGCAGGGGAGAAGAAATTATGATACGGTTATTTAACCCTTCCATTTTATTTTTGTTTGTTACCTCTTTCAATTAGGTTAGCAATTATTTTGGCCAATTTAATTGATTCCATTTTTTTTTCTGTTGATCCTGACGATCTTTAACTAAATAATTAGATAAAGAAAGGGAGATCTGAGATATAATTTATAGAGAAATCTCAAATTTCTCTCCCATGGATGCAATCCCATCTCCTATAAATTTGATGCAGGCATTTCTGTTTTCTGACATTTTTCATTTCTGTTTCATTTTTGCAGGAACTGTTACGTGTGTTGAGGAGAGATTATTGGGGAAAGTGAATTAGTGGGGAGAGTGACTATAGTTAGTGGAGAGACGGGGAATAATTATTTTTATTTACTTATTTATTAATTTCTTATTATTATTTTTTTTTTACATAATAATATTTTTTTTTTGTTTATAATAATTTTTATTTATTTATTTATTTATTTATTTATTTTTGGGCTGTTATATTTCTGATCGGACGAGCCTCCCTGGTAGCTCTCCTTCTATCGATACCCATTAGAATTAGTAACCGTCACGGCAGAATTATGTAAAACATAATGATACTTCGCCTGCCTAGTTGATATACATGTCCGTACCCTCGTGATGAAATAAGGGTATCCCCCAATGCATGAACACACATAATGCATGAGGTGCCAACATTTTTCCATTTTCATTATCATTTAATACAACCCCACTAGCATTTTGTACATATCATATCGTTTTTCATATCATTTCAGATATTGTTCATCATTCATATCATATCGTTTCTCATTCTTTAGTTCTCATATCATACATAATTCTAACGGGATTATATTTTATGTCATTTATCGTGATTTCATGTCATTCCTATCATGTTGTATACACACAATTTAAGAGACATAATATAACGTTCTATGCTTTTAACATAACATTTCATCATATACATATCATACCATAACATATTGCATCACAATGTATCATATCATAAACATGTCAACCATAACATATTTCATATCATATGACTATATATATATATCCGTCATTCACATATCATAATCATATCATGTCGTAAACATTTTGGGATCATATCATTCTCTAACTTATCATAGCCTTAACGTTCTTATACCTATTACAGTCATATTGTTACATGAATGTACCTTAGTCATATCCTCACAGAGGCGTATCCTCACGCTATCATTCTATCAATCTATCACAAACCTATCCCTTTCTACCCATAACCTAACCGTATTTTTTTATCAATCTCTCATATCCATAGCACTTAAATATGTAACCTAACTTTAACGTTTCATGAACGTATCTTACTCCTATCGTTACATTTCGTTTTGTGCATCCTTCTTGTATCCTATCTCAACATCCACATCGTATCATAATTATTATCATACAATGCACATATTATAACATATACACAACATATCATAAGCATATCAATCCACAAATAATTCACATATATCAATATATATGACACGTACATAACTACGGGGTATGTGTCAACATCAAATATAACATGCCGATAGTAAGACCACTTACTTGATTAGTTTAGGTTGATGTCCCGAAGTTATCTTAATGAAAGTTCGATTCTGTCATTTGAAATCCAAGTCAACCTACGTGAGCCCATGACATCAGTTTCAAGTTTGAATTCAATAAAATTATTTTTCTAATTTACATTGGTCCATTGTTACAAGTCTTCAAATATTATATATCTATAATTATGTTTTTATTAAAAATCTTATTTTCTATGATTATTATGGTATAAAAAAGTTGATAAACTTATTTAAGTCATTATGTACTTTCATGCCCTCTATATTTATTTTTCTCCCTATATTTAGTTTAAGTTTTTAATTTCCAATCTTCCTTCCTTTTTTCTTTAGCTGTATTTACTATTTAATTTTGTTCACATGTATTTTAAATTTCTCCAAGTTTCCAAATCTTTCCTTGACTGTGTTTTCCTTTCTTCTCAATCTATTAACAATTATGTTCACAAATTTTCTTGCCCATTTCATTTTTAATCTATTCATTTGTCTACGGTTATAAATTTATTGATCTAATATTACTACTCTGAAATGATTTACTATCATTCATATAAATGATTGACATTTAGTTTCTAACTCAAATCTAAACAATTAAATATCTAACTATAATTGGCTGTAATTTCTAAAAGAAATAGGACCGAATAAAATTAAGATTTAATATATAAATCTATCTTAGGACAGAAAAATTAAGATTTAATATATAAATCTATCTTAGGACAGAAAAATTAAGATTTAATATATACCGAACTATCTTCAAGTAAATCTCCATATGTGAATTAAGGTTATTCTCATTTTTTCCTCAAATTAAATATGATTACCCTAATCCATGAGTCATAAACATTTATTTGCATGCATAAACTTTTGTAATTTAAATCTTAATTCATACTCCAAAATTTTTATAATTCCCTAAAATCTTTCATACTTACCCTTAATATCATAAATGAGTCTCATATAATTTTCTATAATATTTTGAGTCTTCTAGGATCTTGAAAACGTCATAGAATTGTCGTAAGGGTATTTTGGTCATTTACCACCCCAAATCTTGGTTTAATTCTTCAACATATTCTAATGGCCTTGTAACTTTGTGTAATCCCTTTACACCATGACACAAGGCTCCTCATCAAATTTCATTTCACTTAAAGGTCACTTTGGTCATAAGCTAGTGGTACGTAAATATAGGGACAGTTTAGTCATTTTACACTTTCACTTGGTTTAGTCCATTATCCTAACCTAATGGTCACCAAATTTCATACATAACATTATCATGTCATATTGAGCCTTTTTCTAAAATTTCATGTACAACATAATTTATCTAAGGTTTATGGAAACTATGTGGAAACTAAATTCTAACGTGACTACCTATTGCTCTTGCCTAAAAAGAAAAATATATTGGAAAAGGTTGAGTATTATAACTATGCACAAGTGACCTCACTGTTTAGGGTTTGACTACCTATTGCGTCGAAAAATACAATCACTTTAACATGAAATTCTTTTTAGTGGAACCTAAAACCATGGTTTTGGGCTTCAATTTTTTCTCACACGGGGATGTGTATCGCTCTCATACACACATTTCCGTATGCACCACTTTCGTACACACACATAATCCACCAAGCCCATATTCCCTTTCGTATATACAAGTGACATCTCTTTCATAGACACCGACCCATACAAAATATAATTATTTTAGAAGATTTGGAAAGAGATGAAAATAAAGAATGGGGTTGAAACAACTTATTGAAGAAAGGAGGATAGAAAGCATATTCTATGAAGTGTACCAAACACTTTTGGTATGAATTCTTCCTTGGAAACACCCATGGATTTGGCTTATGTCATTTCAAGGAACTCGCTTTTTTTTATATAAAATTCCAAATAAAGATAGACTTCATTTTGTAATATTCGATCATGACATTGAACGTCTGTCTTGTAGTCCATAAATTGACACGTAGACATTCACATCATAGTTAATTCAAGTTCCATTTGGTGAAATTTAGAAGATGTTTCTAAGAATATAAAGAAAAAAGGTTTGTTGCTCGAGATTTAACGTGAAGATAAACGTTGAGATATCATAAATGGTAAGGCCACATGTTGATAACATTACTCTTTGATCAAATAATTAAACTTAGTTTGGTCAAATAAGAACATATGGAACTTGAGTGCAGCTTAAACAAAACCCAAATTCAGAAGCTCAGCCAACAAACCCCAAATGTAAGACCTAAAGCCCAACAATTTCGATGTAGCCCAGTGCAATTAGAACCAAGATCCAATGATTGGGCCCAAAAGTCATTAAAACCCAGGCCAACATGTCCCTAGAAAGCTCTATAAATGGTAAGTTAAAATTCTCAAAAGGAGAATTTGGAAAGAATTAAATAAAACCTTATTATGCCTGAAAAATGTTGAAAACAAAAAGGGTAAAAATGTAATTTTGCTACTTCTAATAAAGCTGTCCTAATTGAGTATTCAAAGGACCCAATAACCTGAAAAACTCGTACAGTTTGGGTTGGGTCATGAACTTATTTGGGTTAGGTTGAGTTCAAATAAATGAAAACTAATTTTCCTAAAATTAGATTGGATTAAAACAAATCCAATCTAATGTATATTTTCTCTCCCTCGTTTAAATTTCACTCCAGATTATTCGAAATTTAGAAAAGTTTGTAACTTGAAAAAAGTAACGTAGAACTATAATGGTCGTATAATTGTTCGAAAATAACACGATTGATGAATTAAGGATAGTGAGAAAAAGTTGTACATATCTCTTAATTGACACGTTAGATGTAAGGCTAAGAGATAAAATGACAAAAACATATGTTTAAGGAAAAAATGAGTAAGGTATATGCTAAACTCTCATACCTTCCCCCAGTCATCTCTCCTTAGCCCACTACGCCACACAATCATAGTTACTCGGAAAAGAAACATAAAAATAATTGTCAGATTTATTTTGAGGAAAAAATGAAAATGGCCACGAGTTGAGATTCACCTGTTGACTAAGATTTATGTGAAGATCTCATCAGTAAAGTATATATTAAATATTTATTTCTTTTATCCTATTACAGACAATCTTAGATTGTCATTAGATCATTGCAATTGTTCATCTTTAAATTAGAAACTAAATATCAATCACTTATATGAATTCTATTAAATCGCGTCACATTAGTAATATTATATTAGTAAATTTATATGAGCAAACAAATGAATAAATTAAAAATAAAATGGCCAAGAAAATTTGTGAGAAACAAAATTAGAAGGAATAAAAAAGGAAACACGTAGATATGGAAAAATTTGGAAATAGGGATCCGCTATAAATTTGGAATACATGTAAATAAAATTAAAAGGCAATAAAGTAAATACAAAGAAACAAAAAAGATTCCGAAATAAAAAACTTACAGAATAACTTAAAATAACTCTATTAACTTTTTTTTTATTTTATAAAATAGTAACCATAGAAAATAAAATTTTTAATATATATATATATATATATATACACACACGTACATACATGCATACATGTATAACATTTGAAGACTAAAACAATGGACCAATACAAATTAGAGGGAATAATTTTATAGAAGTTCAAACTTGAAACTAATGTATAAGATCACATAGGTTGACTTGGATTTCAAAGGACGAAATTGAACTTTCATTAATGATATATTCGTGACAACGACGTAAACTAATAAGATAAGTGATCTTACTATTGACATGGTTATATTTGATGTTGACATGTGCCCCGTGGTTCTGCACGTGTCATATATATTGATATGTGTGGATTGTTTATAGATCGATATGCTTATGATAGGATATGTATAGGTTATAATATGTGAATTGTTTATGGATCAATATGCTTATGATATGATATGTATATGTTATATGTGAATTGTTTATGGATCAATATGCTTATGATATGATATGTATATGTTATAACATGTGAATTGTTTATGGATCAATATGCTTATGATATGATATGTATATGTTATAATATGTGAATTGTATGATAGCACATACGGTACAAGGTGTTCAATGATATGTTTGAGATAGGATATGTGTAACGACCCTAAATTTCCACATATCTAGAGTCGCCACTAACGTCTCATGCTCATCTCTAATGCAAAATAAAAATCTAAGCATGCTCATCTTTATTAGCGGAAAAATTTAAAAGTTCAGAATACATTAAAACATTGGAAAACACTGCCGGACTTACGTGTTTCAAATATCGTGCTGGAGTTCAAAAGGATAAAATAAAACGATTACAAATTAATTAATTAATATAAATGAATGAAATGCAAATGCCCTATCCTAACCAAGACTAGGAATAAAATATGCAACTATCCTATGCACGCGCCACAGTCTCTGATCACGATGCCACCGTCAACCGTACATGGGAGCCTTGCCTTTACCTGAAAAACAATATGGCACACGGCCTGAGTATTTCGAAGAAATACTCAGTAAGTGACCCCACTATAGGGGCCATGCTAATGCAAACACATGCAATCATGAATAGGGACCTATCTCTAATCATCTTAGGGGTGGCCTCCAGTCT